>NC_051846.1:119001022-119086149 GCF_002237135.1 Teleopsis dalmanni | reverse complement strand
TTCGAGAGAACGGCTTCCCCACTGTTGGTCGTCCTCTTATCTCGTTTCCCGGATCTTCCTTGCAGCAGTCAAGGGTTCGTGTGTTCTGTTTTCCACAGATCCAACAAAAAAGAATTTTTGGATTTCGACAGATTCTTGCCATATGTCCCAATTTCCCACACCTTCGGCACGCATTTGGTGCGTCTTGGATTCTCTGCTCGAAAGATTGGACTAGGTGGTTTCTTTCCTCTCTTAGCCTTGGAGGTCCGGTTTTCTCTTGTTCTCCCCGTATAGCTTCGTAATCACCAGCCATGTCGATTAGTTCTCCCAATGTTTCGAAGTCTCGTCGTCGGATATAAAGCTGGTAGTCCGGATGTGCATTTCGATAAATTCGTTCTAGTTGAGCAACGGCTCCTATATCTGCGTGTCGCATTAGAATTTGGATTGCTACAACATAGTCTTTGAATGTCTCCCGTGACCTCTGACGGCGGGCCCGGATTTCATCTTCGAACTTCTCAAAGTATCTTGCTGGTAGAAAGAACTTGAGAAAATCAGCTTTGAAAGCGGTCCATAATTTCCACTGGCTGTTATTACTTCTATACCAATTTAATGCTTTATCCTTCAAAAGTTCTGGCATGGTACGTGGTATTGTGTTAATGTTTAATCCATGGGCTTCCACCAACTCCTCGACTCGTTCGATGGACATCAGCGGGTCTTTGCCCCCGTCATATTTGACAGACCATTTCCGGACTTGTTCTATAGTTTGTGTAACAGGTGGAATTGTTATTTGTACATCGTTATTTAGTTCTTGTGTGATCGGTATTGTTTTTGTATGTTTACGCGCAAGGTCCCATAGCATTTCTCTCCGGACCATGTCATAATCTTCTTCGTCGATGTATGCTGCTAGTCTTCTTCGTAATTCCTCTACGGATCCACTCGTTTCTAGTTGCATTTCGGACAAGTAGTGGATTAATTCATCTTTCCGTAAGTTGTACAACCAGGATTTACTCGGCGTGGTAGGTCTTCGAAGTTCTTGGTCGCCAATGTCGACCCTTGTTTTATGCTCTATAGACATAATTGATTTCCTTTCGATAATCGAGTTTAATATTTACCAATGTGGTTTTGTCCTGGTATTTTTGCGATAAATGTTACAGTCCCTCTGAAACTCAGTCCCTGCTCGGGCGCCAATTGTAACGACCTTTTTCCGTTCGTTACGTTTTGCTGGAGTAGCAAAGCGGTTGTCCAGGTTCGTTATAATAGAATTTATATCTTCGGGACTGAATTTTTTAGGAACCAAAATAAAAGCGTATTTTTATAATAATTTACCAATTTTATTTATTCCAATATATATAAAAAAAACAATGGTTATAGACATTTAAGAAAAAAAATAGTAATTCTTGGTAACTCCGACGTTCGCTTCAGGGTAAATATAGGCGTGATTTTATGGAATCGTCGTACAGGTTTCCGTGGTTGCTTCTGACGTTGAGGAGGTTCCTGACAGAACCGCGTTCTCTCCTGGGTACCTTCTCTCCTTGCGGATGTTTTGTGTCAAGCAATTTGTCTGTGGGCTGAATGATCAAAATAATAATTAACGGACAAGAGAAAATTAAATGAAATCAGTTTCCTACTTTGATCGAATTGACCAGTTAGACTGAAGTAGCCTGTAATCTAGTTTTGATCGAATTGACCAGTTTCCTATTTTTGATCGAATTGACCAGTTAGACTGAAGTAGCCTGTAATCTAGTTTTGATCGAATTGACCAGTGAACTTGTAACTCGCTTGAGCTCCAAAAGACAAGTCGCCCGTTCTGTAAAATGCGCGTTCTTATATACCGAATTGACCGGAGCTTTTCGGTGTAGCGTACCGGTAAACTTCGTTGTTCGTGTTGACTTTTTGTGCTTTTCGTGTCTTTCTTATGTATTTTGTGTATTGTCGTGTACTTCGTGTTATTTGCATTTTTGCGCACTTTTTTTCGCCTGCCTTTGTTTTCGCCGCGATTACGTTTTGATTACTTCGCGATTCTATTTTTTTTTGTTAAAACAAAATATAAAAATAAACTATAATATGTAATATATGTAATATGTGTCAAAATATAAGTGAGTGATTTAATAAATGTGGAAATAGAATATTAATGCTGCTGCGCAAAATCAGTGCCGGTGTAATTGAAATTGTAGCTTGTTTTCTCCGTCGGTAGTTTGTTTATATTTATAAAAAATATAATTTAGTAACGCAGTGATTTTGTTTTTTTTTTTATTTCTTTTGTGTAAAATAAAAATAAAATAAACCAAAAATCAGAAGAATTGCTTGTGATATGTTTTTTTGTTTATCGTAAAAAAAAACGTAACCACTGAGTGTTTGAGTTGTTGGTTGATTCTATATATTTGTTTATTCTTTTTCCTATTATCCATGTTTATTAAATAATAGTGCAAAAGATCTATGTTTATTAAATAAATGTGTTGTTTATTGTTTAGTAAATGTTCAATGTATGTTTTAAATTAAAATATGTAAATAAAATTCCAAATTCATTCATAAAATTCACTTTTGTTCATTACTTCTTCTTTAGGTTTGTGCAGTTTACGGACCAATGCCCGCGGCTCATCAGGCTAGTGGATCACAGGTAATGTCTGTACAATTAAATGACCAAATGTATATTAATAAATTTCTTATTTTTCAGGTATTTCCAATGTAATATTTTTGGAGGATGAGTTGGATACTTATATTGTCTGATATAGTGCTGGTGTTGATTTTATGCTGACGGTCTGACGTCAGATTTGTATATAAGTACATGTATGGTTGAAATTACTTTATGGAAATTTCAGCCTTTACAATGTTATGTCTTTCACGAGGTAATCTTAATTTTTGGGAGAATTCTTCAGATATTAAATTAATCTGTGAACAGGAGTCGAGGAGCGCTCTCCCTAACCGATAGTTACCAGTGTTATCA
Organism: Teleopsis dalmanni; assembly: GCF_002237135.1. Classification (NCBI taxonomy): domain Eukaryota; kingdom Metazoa; phylum Arthropoda; class Insecta; order Diptera; family Diopsidae; genus Teleopsis; species Teleopsis dalmanni. The sequence continues at coordinate 119,083,226 of NC_051846.1, read as the reverse complement.
CGGACAAGCACAATTGCTGTGGCAAGAATAATTGTATTTTGCGATGAATTTCTTACATGAGTATGAACAACAGCTGATGTAATTTGCACCGTAGGTTGAGGTGCTGGCGATAACGAAAACGTACTTGATGTATTTTGAGCTCGATGAAGCATTGTATGATGAGACCGTGAACAAATCTTGCATTTGAAAGTAGATATACACTGAGTAACTTTATGATTTCTGGATAAGCAGTTTATGCAGACAGAAAGTCTTTTCACATTTTTAAAACGATCCGGAACGGACATATTGTTAAAGCGCTGACAACCAGAAATAATGTGATCAGTAGTGTCACACAACGGACAAATGCGTTTAGTGTAAACAAATGAGAAATTTTGACGAGATTAATGCTTATCGATCCTCTTAGAAAACTTGTTGTAATTTCTACGAATAGTGTCTTGAGACCGAAGTGGCGTTTCAATCGATTCAAGAAATTGGCAGCGTCTTTCCAGAACCTTAGCACAATCTTCCCATGGAGGCAAAGAATTTAAGTCAAGATATGCCTTCCACTTATTTTTTGAACCATCATCCACCTTTTAAATTACCAAGTAAATTAGCATTGCATTTGAAATGTGCTTGTCGGAGCCAATTGAGCGCAACGAATCGTAGATTGCAGACACATTATCAACCAGGCTTCTAAATTGACTACAGCTTTGCCTTGATGTATGTGGCAATTCAAATAGTGAAGCAATATTTTCCATAAAAATTAGGCTGCTATTATCATACGGGATTTCAATCTCTGAAGTGCCTTTGGATAATTTTCGTTACTAACTTGAAAAGCCTTTACGGTATTCAATGCTTGTCGAAGTAAACAATTTAACAAATGATTAAATTTTTCGATATTTGACAATCCAACTTCTTCGTCAATGATTTAATTAAAAGACGAAACAAAATTTTTGTCGACAAATTCGGAGTAAGTTCCATTAAACGACGGCAATTCCAACGGTGGCAATCTTGTACTTGTTGAGACAGGTAAAAACGTGTGATCTGGAAATCCTCACCTAGTTGCTCTTGAATAGATGTTTTTATGTTGACATATAGATCCTCAAGCTCACCTATCATATTGTCTTCAGTTTCCAATTCTTCAAGTCGGGTTTGATAGCGTGAAGTACGATTCCTGAATGTCTAAACGGCATTTTAATTCAATAGGCGATAAAGCCGTTGTGTACGATTTTGGATTTCATTCTATGATACTCCTGATACGAGTTATATTCTTCTTTGTGTTAGCACGTTGCTGTTTAGTTCAGAAGCCATAATAGAATCCAATTAAATTGCCGTAGATGCAAAAATAAAAATATTGTGAAAAATCGAACTCAGCAGCACCGCAGCGACAAGAACCAAAAGTAGTATAGCAAGAATGTACAAATTTTACAAAAATACGTAAAACCAAAACGCAATCAAAAAACAGCAAAGCGTCGCAATTGATAGTAGATGTAGCAGCAAGATAGCGCAGCGAGAACTAAAGCGAGAAACAAAGCGTCGCAGCAAGATAGCACAACACCAACTACCGTCAGAATATCGAAAATAACGTGATTTTCTTAACGCACAGAGCATATGTGAAAATCGTAACGGGTACTGGATAACAACTATTAAAACCATTATGTTTCTTTTATATATAAATACTATCTGACCCGGCGAACGTTGTTTCCCCTTGCAATTAATTTTCCTAGTTCAGTTGAGTTATAATATTTGTTGTTATTCTACTTAACCTTTAGCATTTTAATGCGAAAATTATTTTGAATTGATTTTTTCTTTTGAACTGCAAAAAGTTCACATGCATTACTTATGTTACAAATATTTTCATGTTACTTCAAATCCTTATAAGCACTACTTTTAATTGAAAAAAGGTTTTTTCAATATTATATTAACAGTTTTATTATGAGGTATTATGTTATCTTAAAGCTAAATTATGAACAATATTTTTTGTTAAGCCATTTTGACCGTATATACATAGATCAGAAGGTTTTCCAACACGGGAACATGCAACATATAATTGCCCATGCGAAAAACATGGAAGGTTTTTTTAATATTATATTAACAGTTTTATTATGAGCTATTATGTTATCTTAAAGCTAAATCATGAACAATATTTTTTGTTAAGCCATTTTGACCGTATATACATAGATCAGAAGGTTTTCCAACACGGGAACATGCAACACATAGTTGCCCATGCGAAAAACATGTTTGACCTTGAGATTTATTAATTGTCATCGCAAATGCTAAACGAATTGGAAATTGCAATCGTTTGAATTGAATTGGAACATTGGTTGGTATAATTGGTATGCGTGGAAGCAATATATTTTCTCCACTGAATTTTCCACTTAATATTGTTGATTCAATTAAGTTCCCCATAATCCTTTTAATTACTAATCTTGTTCCATTACATAATTTTGGTGGGTTTAGATTGTGTAATAAAATGATTGGTGAACCAACACTTAAAAGTAAATTGTGTGGTGGTAGTCCTGGCAAATCAAACGAATTTAAGAACTCAGTGGGATAATTCACAATCTCGTTTTCATCTACCACTGTGTCGATGGATTTTAACGAAATTAAATTACCAGGTAGCATTGCTTGAATTTTTGAATTGATTTCATCGACATCTAAGTTCTTGGCAGCCAGAATCGCTCTACTTTGAAGCCATTGATGGTTCTAATAATTTTGATATATGTGAGGAAATACGCTTTCTATTAATTCCTCTTCCGAATTAACAATTTTACAAAAATTTTCTGGCAATTTAATAAAGTGCGTGTTTTCATGAAGACTTGCGTTTCCATTAACAATATCCAGCAATTGTTTGGCAAACAGTTCTGCAGCTAAATCTCTCTGTAGTCCAACACGCATGTTTTCGGTAATTCGCAATATATGGACACCGCCACAAAATAGATGATTTAAGGCAAGCATTGATTTCATCAGCATAGGTTGAACGTGGAATAACTGGCAATTTTTGTCTAAAATCACCTGCCAATAAAATTAAAGCGCCTCCAAGAAGTCTATCGTTGGCATTTAAATCTTTAAGTGTTCGATTTAATGCTTTCAATTAATACTTTTGTGCCATTGTGCATTCTTCCCAAACAATGATGTGACATTTTCGAAGTACTTTAGCCATATTGGAATGTTTTTTTATATTGCATACTGCATTTTCACATGAATGTATGTTTAGTGGCAACTTTAGTGCCCAATGGGCTGTTCTACCACCATCTAACAATGTCGCAGCGCTTCCAGATGATGTTAGTGCTAAAGCGATATTACCTTGCATCCTAACCTTTGCAAGAATGACTGAAATTAAGAAAATTTTTCCGGTTCCACCTGGTGCATCCAAGAAAAAAAAGCCGCCTTCTTTTGCCGCAATTGCGTTCGAAACCCGATCATAAATGAGCTTTTGTTGGTGCGTTAACATTTGTTCGCTTCTTGTAACAAATTCAACCAAATCTTCAGAGCTATACTGAAGTTCGCTCTGCATATCATTGTTAAATAGATCGGTTGCCAAACGATTTGGCGAATACAATCCTAATAATTTAAGTGGTTGATTTCATATAAGTAAACATAAGTCTTCGATCATAATCAAAGCTTCGTTATAAATTCACGATTGAATTGAATATTTAAGTCATGATTTGTTGTTCTATGTCTATGTAGTATATCTTTACTCATTTGGAAAACATGTTGTCAACAATATGACGAATAACTGACGAATTTGATGTGGAAAAGAACTTAATACTGCATCCCGGAGCGTGATGTTCCAATGATTATCGCTTTCTAGCAATTGCAATTCTCTACATGCATCATGATATGTATTGTATAGCTGACCATTGACAGTTCTCAAATACTCATACGATGTTGGACCGCGTACATTTATCAAAAGCAGTCTTAAAAAAAGCACTCTCGTTATTTTGGATGAACAGTATATAAACGACCCAGTGTGTTTGCTGAAAATAATCCTGGATAACCATTGACTGCAACACCTCGTTTACGTGGCTGCCACTTTTTTAAAGTTTTGTTCCATGTGAAATATGTTGGAACTTCCGAATAAATTAAATTTCTTTCGTATTGCTCAAAAATATTTTGTTGTTTTTTCAATTCAAAGAACTCGGTTAACGTAGTTTTTGGTGCTGTTAATGCCCTTTCTATTACATTTTGTTCGTTGAAATAAACACGTTGACCATTTTCAAGATGTATACTTAAATGTATTACAGCTGGATCTCGTTCGTGTATTTGAAAACCAAAAATTCGCCATATGACTTCGTTACTGCTGATATATCTGCCCATTTGGTAACGTGTTATTTCATCATTTTCGTTTATATTTTGAACTGCAAATACTGTGATATGGACTACCTTTATGAACATATTTGCAAATGTATTTTATTGATTTTACGGAGCTACAAAATTCTACAATGATGTGCGCTTTAAATATCTTGGATAACAATACCCATCTATTGTCTACTTCAACTTCATATTCAATATTTCTCAACTTTAGTGAAAAGGATTGGCCTCCATTTTCCGAATTTCTTCGACGATATATAGGATAGCCATCAATTCCAATTATCATATCTCTAACAAAATCTTTTCCAAATCCTTGTGTGCATTTACCATTTTCCATGCAAAGTGACGTCATATTTAAATTTCCGCATGGACCATGTATCATATTTTTTGTCACAATTTCAAATAGCTCTTTGTCAACATTTGGATCAGGAATTTCAGCAAAAACTATTTTATCAATTTCTTCAGGTCTGATTTTTTCAACACACCAAATTAAAATATGAGCATGTGGCAAATCTCTTTTTTGCCACTCAATAGAATACATCAAGCCACGTGTTTCTCCAAATACAGAGTGTTTTACAATTAAATCAATCAAAGATTTTAATTTTTGTTTAAACACGCGTACGGTAATATCGGGACGATGAATCGGCGTTTGTCCAGGTAATAACAATTTTTTTATTTCATCCCATTGCGGATTACATGTATATGTTATAAATAAATCTGGTCGACCATATGCACGCACGTACGTCATTGCATCTTGGATGTATTCTTGCATATGACGTGGGCTACCAGTACATGAAGATGGAAGTATGAACACATTACCAATATTACTAAGGTTCAAATTCCCATCTATATTATTATTAACAGCATCGCGTAGATGTATATACTCTTCTGCACGCCATTTTGTTTGGTTGAATCGAATGTATCGCAATTGTTCGCTTTCAATTTTTGCGTACATATCGACTACGTTTTGAAGAAATAATTGACGGCACTTTAAAATGTGATTATCTTCATGGTTTCGGATTATCAAACGTTATGAGTAATAGTTCATTGCGCTAACATTTTTGTTTGTTTCTTCACCTGAAAATAATTTATTAAATAGTTACTAAACGGAATCTATTCAATCCGTTACAAAACTACACACCAGTTAATGGATTTCGTTGTTTAATATTGATTTGATATCCATCTTCTCCCTCCCAAAATATTAGGGGATATTGCAATGCATCATATGAACGATGAGTATCTTCAATTGTTTGCCATGTTTTATCTTTACGCATAATTTTAATGTCTCGTTTTTCAAACTGTTCGCCAACTATTACAACAGCGACTTCATTTATACTTGGAGCGTTAAATCGTCGTGTATGTTCTCCAACTCGTACTTTGTCGACTTTAATTACAATCATGTAATTGTCATTTTATAATCTGTTCGACACTCTTTTGAACAATTTCATTAACTGATTGTTCTCATTTACAAACGCTTCTAAAGATGCTACTAATGCTTTTTCTGCATTTATTTCAATATGATTATAGTTGCATCTTGCATTTACTCTTTCTTCCTCACTCCCCATGAGGTAAATTTGCAGAAATTTGGGGTCCTCATCGGGCATCGATAGTAACGAACCAATTCTATGATAAACTTGACCTTGAATTTTGAAAGTTGTTTCAACATTGAAATTGTTGTTACTTGAATTTTTAACTACGTTTAATGAAATGAAAGCAATACCACTTTTCCTGATGAGCAACATATTCCAGGTGTTTCATTTTGAAATTTTAATGCATGACTATATTCCTGGAAAAGATCCCTCAGTTGCTACATCATATCGACCAATAAATCTGCCGCAAATATCAAAAATTTTCGAAAAACTCCTAATTAAAAAAATACTAATTTCCTCGCCGATAGAAAACATAATTCCGGACCATCAATTTGGTTTTCGCAAAGAGCATGGAACAATTGAACGGGTCCTTAGAATAGCTAACGAAATACACTTAGCTTTACATTCAAAACAATATTGTACGGCAGTTTTTCTTGATGCAGCGCAGGCATTTGATAAAGTGTGGCTTGAAGGACTTTTATTTAAAATAACGCTCTCGCTTCCAAAAAATTTTCATAAACTTCTAAAATCCTACGTGACTCATCGAAAATATAGGGTCAGATACAAATCGTTTACTTCGCAAGAGTACGATATCAACGTTGGAGTTCCTCAGGGTAGCGCCCTTGGGCCGCTTCTATACTTAATCTATACAGCTGTTATTCCACAATTATCAAACAATTTGCTGACGACGTTCGCCGACGACACTGCCATAGTTAGTTCCGACCGTGACCGCACTATAGCGTCACAAAATTTATCCACGCATCTTGGTTTGATTAAAGAGTGGCTTGCGAAATGGAGAATCAAGGTGAATGAAACCAAATGTGTTCAAGTAATTTTTACTCTAGGGAGAGAAACATGTTCTGCAGTTAAAATTAATAATGTGGATATCGCCCAATCACATTCTGTAAAATATCTGGGAATTCATCTAGATAGAAGGCTCACGTGGACTAGTCATATTGAATCCAAAAGATGTCAATTAAATCTTAAATATATAGAATTTTACTGGCTTCTAAATTGCAACTCTAAACTCAGTCTCGATAACAAATTGTTAATTTACATATATGTCAATACTAAAGCCGATTTGGACTTATGGTATTGAACTGTGGTGTTCAGCGAGCAATACAAATATAGAAAAAATCCAGAGAATACAGAATAAAATTCTCCGACAAGCTACGTGCGCCCCGTGGTACGTCAAAAACAAGAACCTACACAAAGAGCTCAATTTACCAACTGTTGAAGAAGTTATTCGTCAATACATACCTAAATTTCGAGAGAGATCAAGTCGCATCCAAATCCTCATGTTCGATACTTATTCCTTTGCAACTGCACCAAATCGTCTTACAAGAAAATCCTTGATAAATATGAATTCTTTAGCTCAATAGCATACATTTTAGTTTGTTAAGATTTGCAAAATTATTGTCAATTTCCATATTAAAAAGATTCATAATCATAATTAGGTTTAAAAACCAAAAAAAAAAAAAAAATATTCACATTCAATATTCATTTCGCCAACTATAATTTTGGAATGTGCTGAATAATCTATTACTGGATCAAATTCAAATGCAAGACGATTGAACGATGACCTTGTCAATGCACGTTATTTTTGAATGCGCTCTCGATTTTGTCGCGTTCGTCTCTGTCGTGATATATCTCCATTTAACCGTTGGTTTCTTTAGTTCTGATTTTCATTTAAACGCAACTGCACCATCCATTCCCTATCAGTGTCATTGTTTCGCAAATGTTCCTCAGAACTGGTTTCTCGTCTTAATCGCCTAATTTGACTTCTCTGTGTGTATTTAGAAAGATTTGTCATTGCATTTTTTCTTTAAGCAAGAAAAATATCTTTTTCTTCTATTCTAATTATTAAGCAAATGTATATATATCCAGTTTAATTTTTAAAATATATTGAACTCTTTAAGTTAATCTAATAAATTTGTTTTATCTGAAAAAACAACATAAATAGTATTGGTGGTACATTAAAAATGTTATATACTAAAACTAAGCATCATCATGTGAAAAGAAAAAGTTTTTCAACTTTGTTAAAGTAAAAAATGTAAACAAATTATGAAGTCCCACAATTTTATAAGATTTTATAACTTATCTGCGTAATGCCTAACCTTAGTAATTAATGTTCTTGGCGGTATATAGAAGATTAACCAATTGCATACTTACAATTACTGTCGATTAATTGCACTTCATTCAATAATTTTTAATTTTCACAATGTTTATGATATTGTAGCGCTCATGTGGCATCATCAAAAACAGAAGTTAATAAATTACAAATCAAATAAAAATTTGACAATCCTGTTTTTTAAAACACGTACGTTCAAGTTTTAAGTTCGTTGTTATCGAAGCAACATAATTGTTAGTTGAAAAGAAACTTTAAATAAAATTATTAAAAACTTATAACACTCTAGCTGGTGACATTTGCCGCATAGGAGTTAAAGCGCCTGCTTTCAGCAAGCGAGATCCAGATCTATATTTCATTCAAATGGAGTCGCAGTTTCGAAACGCGGGCGTAACAACGGATCAAACGAAGTACGACCACGTTGTCGGCAGTCTCGACAGCAACACATTGAGTAACATCGCCGATATCATACGTGCTCCACCTGCCGTTAATAAGTATGAAGCAGTCAAGAGACGATTGATTCAAGATTTCGCGGATTCAGAAAATCGCAAACTTCGACGGCTCATGCAAGAATGTCAGTTAGGTGACCACAAGCCGTCGCATTTGCTACGAACGATGCGTGATTTGTCCAGTGGCACTATGAACGATGGCGCAATAAAACAATTGTGGTTGGATCGTCTACCAGAAGCTGTACGAGCGGTCGTGTCCATTTCTGATGTCGATTTGGATAAATGTGCACAACAAGCAGATATAATGCTGGAAATGGGAAATTACAATTCTGTTTCTGAAGTGCATACCAGTGGCAGAGTTATTCGATTACCTGTCAGATTTTTGACATAGGAAGTGCGTGTAACGTGGCATCGTTTCTACTCAACCACTGGTGGGGGAGTGATGTGGCGCTCATGTGGCATCATCAAAAACAGAAGTTAATAAATTACAAATCAAATAAAAATTTGACAATCCTGTTTTTTAAAACACGTACGTTCAAGTTTTAAGTTATTTGTTATCGAAGCAATATAATTGTTAGTTGAAAAGAAACTTTAAATAAAATTATTAAAAACTTATATTTTATTGCATTCTTTACTACAATATTTTATTTTTATTGCTTTAACGAATAGCTATTAAATAAAGCGTCTAATAAATACCGCCTATTTTCACTTTAAGATGCAGATCAGTAAATTTTTAATGTTTTTCGTATACTTTTTGTTTAAATTTATGAATAATTTTTTGCACTCGCGCAACTTACATGTATTCTCAAGAATGGTAGAATTAGGGTTTGAATTGCTGTGACTATTTTCAAGCAATTATTTTTGACTACGAAAATAAAATAAGCAAAATGCAAATGCCAAAACAAAACGTACACAATACAAATGTGTGTGCACACAACTGTGTACAATCGCGATTGTACGTTTTGTTGTTGCATTTGTATTTTGCTTATTTTATTTTCGTAGTCAAAAATAATTGCTTGAAAATAGTCACAGCATTTCAAACCTGGGATAGAATACGACATTCGAACAAATTCCCGTTACATGATATATTTGGCACGGTTTCCATGGTTGCCATGCAGTATAATAATTTGACAAATTAATTTGAATAAATTTCAATTAAAAATTTACATTTACAATTTAAATTATGTAATAATAATTTAAAACAAATAAATAATATAAATATGAAATAAAAAAGATTCGTGAAATTCTTATACAATTAAATGTATAAATGTTAAATGGAATTAAATTGCTTTGTATAAAAATATAACAGCAATTTACAAAACCGTTTTAATTTAAATATGCAAAATTAAATTACAAACTAATATGATACAATTTAATGCAATTAATTTATTTGCAAGCTTCTAAATGCTTCATTTTAAATATATATATAATAAAAAATTGGTGAAATTAAATATCATATGAAATTATTATTTCTTTAGAATACATATTGACAAAATATAATTTCATTTAAATTAAACATTATTATATAACATAAATGCATTTATTAAAAAAAAATATTTTGACCAATTTTCAGTTTATTTCAAATAACATTTAGAATTTCTATTTTATCTGTCATTTCTGCTATTTCGCAAAAGTTCGAACAATATACACAAAAATACACAAAAATAAACAAAAAGAAAATCAGTATCATTCAAACTGTCGGACAGTTTGAAATGGAAATTACTAAATTTATTATTTAAGTTAAAATTATAAGTAATATGGAATGTTTTAATAGCCTATGTTACGCCGAAAAACTATATAAATATGATCTGAGAGTATCAAGAAGATTAGTTAAGTCATTAAAAAGTTATTGAGTAACGAACAGACGAACAAACGATTTTATATATGTATAGATGGATGAATGTATGTAAATTAATGAGATTATAAGTCCGGTTATATTTTAAAAAATATTTTATTTAATCAATAGCATTTACATTTAATCGTATCATAACCGTACATGAATCTAATCTAAGTGAGCAATGCTCCTACTTTTATATTCAAATAATCTGAGCTTACAAATAAAGCTTTTCACTCAAAGCTTGCTCAGATCATAATTTAAATTCTAACTTATTCTCTATATTTTCTCTTACAAAATTTAACCCTACAAAGTGAGAGCGTGCGATAACACCCCTCTTTCTTAAAGAGAAACGTCCCGTTTCTTTAAATAAATTGAAATAACTGCTCTTATACAGCGGATGTCTCACAACTCTGTTGTTTTTGAAGTTGTTCACAAATTTCGTTTATTTGATGATTCATTTCTGCAATGATTTCGTCAGACTGTTTATGTCTAGGCTTTGAAGAATTTTGTTTACGTCTAGACTGTTTTATGCGTCTGCTTAGTTTATGGCTGCCGTATGCGATAATAAAAATTGTTGCTAAGAGTAGAGTTGATGAGGTAATAGGATGTTCCTTGAAGTGTTGTTTTGATGTTGTAATTAAGTTTATGTTTTCAAGTTGAAGTTCTTCATTATGACTTTCTATATACTTTATTATCTCGAAATTATTTGGATGGTTCATCTTCAGATAGTTATTAATTACGGTTTTTTGGTTTATATATGTAATATTGTCTATTGTTACATTGGTCTCAAAGGTAACTAGGTACACTCCTTCTAGGGTGTGTTCATCAACTTCGTGTTTGCCTGAGACTAGGATTGCACCATCTTTTATTAGTTCTAAATTTCTATTCTTTTCTTTTATTTTAGTGCATGATGCTTTACTGTGATTTAGTAGGTTTGTTAAGCAGCTCTCATTTAATAATAGTTTACAAAAATTATTACTTAATTCTATTTTACAAATTTGAACATTTTGAAATATATTATTACATCTTACGACTTCTTTTTCAATTAATAATTTGCCATCTTTTTTACTTATAGGTCTACTTTCATATAGTTTACAATTGGTTTTGATTATAGGATATGTAATATGTATTACTATTAAATCTAAGTTTTGTAAAATTTTGAATATGGATACGTCCATTAAATCTGTTAAGGTGACTCTGGTATTCTCGTGTTTAATTATGTCTTGGATTTCTTTTAAATCTAGTATCGCTGTGTTTAATATACCTGCTTTGGCTAGCGTAACTGTTTGTAATAGGTTTTGTAGTTCAATTAGTATTAGTCTGTTTGTTTGTTTCGTTACTTTTGTCTTGCGCGAACTATTTTCTAAATTTTGAATCATCTTTTCCATACTGAATAGAGCTTTAAATATTTGTGAGTTGGTTGTTAAAATTAAGTTCGTATCTTTATGTACTATTCTGTTTCTGTAATGAATTTTAACTTTCTTCCCTAGGTCTTCTTTTATTTTCTGTTTTTTGTATTTTACATCTAACTTGTTTCTTTTACCTCCTACCTTTTCATAAATTGTTTCGTTAGGTTTATATGTTTTCAAACCTTTTAATTTGTCGTTTCTTTTTAATATAGTTTCTTGTGCTTTTGCTAATTTTTCTGGTATATCAGGATGGTCTATTTTATTATATAATATATCTTGCGGTCTGTAGTTAGTAACCGTATGAATTGTCTTATTATATTGTTGAACAGCTCTAAATATAACCTCTAAATCGTTTACAATACTAAATTCCTGTCTTAAGCATCTTGCTATTTCGATTACCGTTGAATGAACTCTTTCGACCTGTCCGTTCGTTGAACTATGCTGTGGGTCACAATAATAAATGTTAATACCCATTCGTTCCATTAATGACTTAAACTGAGGTGTCGAGAACCCTGGTTCGTTATCTAAGGTAATTTGTTTTGCCTCTGGGAATGACTGTAAAAGTTCCAAAACTTTTTCATCTAGTTTTGTTTTATCTTCAATTTGTTTAATGAACAGATATTTAGAATAAGCATCAATACAAGTGATGAATTTAAGTTTTTGAGCGAAAAATATGTCGAGGTGGACTAACTCTCCCTCCTTCTTGGGAATTGGTGCCCCACCAATTGGTACCTTTTGAGGATTTCTATCATACTTATTTCTATTACAAATCCCACAATGTCTTACGAATTCTTTAAAATGTTGGGCCATTTTAGGCCAATAATATGTGGTAAAGATTTGTTTTAAATTTTCCCTATAATTTCTGTGTGCACGTGTATGTGTTTGTTCTACTATTGCTTTTTGATCCTCCGCGTTAAGGACGTCTATTGGAAAATTCTTAGTGTACGTGAATTTTATGTCAGTGAATGTTTCGATTAAATGGTTTTTAATTTCGTAAAGATCTTCAGGTGTGCAATAGATTGCAGTCACAACTTTGGGTTGAAGGTATTCCTTCAGAATTGTTAAAAGATTTTCAACTGTATCATATTCTATAATATGTCGTGTTTTATCGAAATTTGTAATTTGTTCATGTATCGTATATCTAGCTTTTGATAGTAAGATTTGCTGCTTAAATTGATTAAGTGGTTTCGTCGTTTCTTTTATGGTAGTGTTATCACTACTTTCTGCAGAGTGTTGTGTAGAGGTGATTGAAGAGTTTTCTGGAAGATGGTTTAAATATTGCCGTGAAAGGGCGTCTGCCACAACATTTGTGGTTCCTGGTTTGTAGATAATTTTTGGTGCGAATTCTTCAACGAATGCGATCCATCTTTTTATCTTGGCATTAGGATTTCGCGTAGATACGGCGAATGTTAAGGGTTGATGATCAGTATGAATTTCTAAATCTGTGACCCCGTATAAGTAGTTTCGTAATGATTTTAGTGCCCACACTATTGCATATAATTCTTTTTCGTTTGTAGCATAATTTTGCTCTGTTTGATTCAATATTTTAGATATAAAGATGATGGGCTTGCCGTTTTGGGTAAGTACTCCACCAATTGCCACGTTCGAAGCGTCAGTAGTTAACACGAATTTTGAATCATAATTAGGTTGTATTAGTTCCATTTGATTTACTAATAATTTTTTTAGTTTTTCGAAGGCTTTAATTGCTTCTTCGTCAAGTTTTATTTCTATTTTCTTCGAGTTAAATGTAGATACTCTGCCATTCTCTCCGGCTAAATATTTCGTAAGTGGCTTTGTAACAAAAGCATAATCTTTTATGAACTTTCTATAAAAGCCTGTCATACCTAAGAAACTTCTAAGCTGTCTAAGAGTATGTGGTAATGGGTATTCATTAATGGTAGCTACTTTATTTGGGTCTGTTTTTATAATATTATGGGCAACAATATAGCCTAAAAACTCAACTTCTTTTTGAAAAAACTTTGATTTTTCCAATGAAATTTTCATATTTGCTTCTTTTAAACGTTGTATTATTTTCAATAAATCTTCTTTATGTTGTTCAATGCTTTGTGAATAAACTATGATATCGTCAATATATAAATGACAGATTTTTCCGATATATTCTCTTAATATATCGTCCATAGCTCTCTGGAATATGCTTGGAGCATTCTTCAGCCCAAATGGCATTCGTATATATTCGTATTTTCCATTGTTAACGGAAAATGCAGTTTTTTCGATATCTTCGTCTTTCATCAATATCTGATGAAATCCAGATTCTAAATCAATTGTTGAAAAGTACTTCGACTTTCCCAAATTAGATAAAATTACATTAGTATCTGGGATAGGATATCTATCCGAGATCGTTTTTTCGTTGATTTTTTTAAAATCGATTACCATGCGCAGTTTAGGGGTACCATCTGTATTTGTACCTTTTTTTGGTACAACCCTTATGGGTGAATTATATGGACTCTTACTAGCCCTGATTATACCTTCTTGAAGCATTTTATTTATTTCTTTGTTAACAAAAGAATTTACTGACAAGGGATAAGGGTACTGTTTACTCCATATGGGAGTTTCAACAGTAGTTCTAATTTCCGCTTTAACATCAGTTCTAAAGGGTAAATTCATATCGATATTGCCATGACCTTTCTCAATTTGCCGTTTGATATTTAGTCTCAGGCTTTTGATTGAGTCATCGTCATCAATATTGTTTAATTTAGCTTTGCTTGCTTTTTCTGCATGATTTTTTTTCGGTTGCTGCTTTGCAGCGTTTTTGCTTTTAGTGTTTATTTTATCGTTAACCTTACAATTTTTTTGATTAATTACTCAATTTTTTATTACGTTTTATGTATGTATTATTTACAGAATGTAGAGTTATTTTGGTTGAAGTTTTTTCAGTATCGTTCGAATCCATTATAAATTTTTCCATAAGTCCCTTATATTTTAGGACTTGTTTCTTAAAATCTATAGTTACGTTAGCTCGTCTTAATTAGCTAATCTTGTCTTAATTCCGAAAATTTCTGCTTCATAGAAATATTTTATTATAGTGTATCCGTTTATTGTTTTTACTCGTTTATAAATTGCTAATTCTTGTTTATTTGCTAATATGCTTGGTCGGCAATAGCAGTTAGTTGCTCCTGTATCTATTAGTATACGGACTCGTTGGCCTCCAGGTTTAGTTCTGAAGATGTAGGGGAGGCCGGGCCTTGGCCTAAAAAAGCACTCTCTTGAATGTTATTTATACGTTGTTTTTTTACTACAGGTTGTGCACTTTGCTGTACACTCTCTAATGGGCGTTTCTGTGGCTGACTCATTTGATTAGGTTGTGGATTGGGAACGAAGTTAGGGAATCCCTGGTGATGATTAAAAGTTGGCTTCCATGAGTTTTGGTTAAATGGGGTACGTATAGGATTCGGGTTATAGAAATTGCTTTGATATCTCGGTTGTTGATACCGTGGTATTGGTTGTTGATACTGTGGTCTTGGTCCCTGATTATTTTTCATCGATGGATCTACTTCCATTGGTTCTGGTTTCGGGAAATAACTTTTATTGTTATTAGTTGGGATTTGAGGGCGTTGTGGATAACGTAGATTATTTTGATGTCTATTTACTTGGGTTGAGTTCGCATTTTTACTAAACATAATTGCGAAATTAGTACGTAGTTGGTTCGATTCCAACTCTTGGGCTTTTGCTAAAGCATTAGGAAGGTCTTCTGGAGACAGTGAAAATAAAACGTTAGATAAGGGAGGATTTAATCCTGTTATAAATATTCGTGTAGCGTTCTCACGATGCTTTTTATTTAATTCTGCGGTTAGAGTGTTACTATTACCGTATGTCATTATAGTTTTGTTTATTAGCATTGTTAGTTTTTTGTTTACTTCGTTATAGTAGTCCAAAATTGTCATTGAGCCTTGTCTTAGGACACTTATTTCTTGTTCGATTATATGTATTGGTCGCTTATCCGCGTAAGCGAAGTCTAATCTACTGATTATTGCATCAAAATTCAAAACTGTACCGTGGTTAGTCAATACGTCATTAGCGTCATCAGTTATTTTATTTCGAAGAATGGTTAAAGCGGCGAAGTATTTTCTACTACCGCGGGTGTATAGACTAAGAGAATTATTTGCGGCTTCGCGCCAGCTCACATAAGAGCCGTCTTTACCGTTAAATTGAGGGAGACTTTTGATTACATCTAAAGTTTCGTCACAGTGTATAGTCTCGTCTATTGTTTCAGTTTTAAATTCCGTTACGGTATTGACATCGACTAATGTCTGTATTTGTCTCTTGAGACCGTCAATTTCTAATTTTAAAGATGCTGTATTAGCAGCTATAAGACGCGTTACTAAGTCTGAGGTGAAAGTAGTGTTCTCGTTTGTAGTCATGTTTGAAAATTTCCCTGTTAGTTCTTCCAGATTTAAGGGTGGTTAACAATATAATTTCAATACAGTTTTAATTTCAATGTCTTTGAAAAAAATAATATTTTCAAATTTTATTTTTTTAATATAATTCAATAATATATTTAATATTTTTAGTAATAATTTTTTAATATAATTTTATGTTCGTTTTTTTAATTTTAAATTCAATTATATAATATTTAATATTCTTAATAAGATTTTTTCAATAAAGTTTTATGTTCGTTTTTTTCTCACGATGGCAATTCAAAAATAATAACAATAATTTGATTTTATTCATACAAAAATTAATTTTTTGTTAAACCTAACTCACGTTTCTCCTGATGATGAGGATACTTGATTGTTGATGGTTGGGTTCTTTGCTGTCCAGGAATCCTTTTCTTCAGCTCCAGTTGGCAGCAGATAAATAATTTATTCGAAGCGGCTGATTATAGGAAGTCACTTTCTTATTAAATTATTTTAATGTCTTGAAATTAGTGTTTGTGACCGCGCGATTCTTTATTATTGAATTTGGCTTTTTGTGATTTAATACTTCTTGGTTACTTTTAAATTTTCACCAACTTTGTAATACACTTTTATAGTTCACCAAATGTTTAATTCAAATCACTTCCGATCACTTTCCGTATAACACTTTTTTTTCCAAGGTCTCTGCTCGGGCGCCAATTAATGAGATTATAAGTCCGGTTATATTTTAAAAAATATTTTATTTAATCAATAGCATTTACATTTAATCGTATCATAACCGTACATGAATCTAATCTAAGTGAGCAATGCTCCTACTTTTATATTCAAATAATCTGAGCTTACAAATAAAGCTTTTCACTCAAAGCTTGCTCAGATCATGATTTAAATTCTAACTTATTCTCTATATTTTCTCTTACAAAATTACTTTATGTTTTATACTTAACCCTACAAAGTGAGAGCGTGCGATAACATGTATATAATATATGGAAATAATCCGTTTCTTTTATATATAAATATGTATGTATATAAAATATATAGAAATAATCCGTCACAAAATTTTTAACACGAACCGTGGTAATTTTAGCACTGCACAGTAAATTAACGGTTTCAATGACCTTCAAAATAATAATGTTCACCAGCCCTACGTTGGGCGCCAAAAATGTCTGACCAAAGGCTTTTCTTTGATCTGAATAATATTAAATGTTCACAAAAAAAGCAATTGTAAAAATCTCACCAACTATTCAATCTCGCGAAAAAAGAACTAGAAAAACACACGACTTTCTTCAGCAAGAGTAAGCAACAAACTAAACTTTTTTATTTTTTAAAAAATTGCAGAGACTCAACGAGTCTAGTTTAATATTTTGTTTTCGTAAAAATTATATTATTTTGAGTAAAAGTTCATTCCAACAGTAGCTTTAAATTGTAACGACACTTTTTGGTGACGTTCAAAAATATTTAGTTTTTGCTGGGGTATCCTCAGCCGTCGTCCAGAGTCATTACAATGAATTTATATTCGCGGGGATGAGTTTCGTAAAAGAAAGATATTTTTAAATTTTCTAAGTTTAGTTCTTTATTATTTCAATAATTGTTATTTCGACAATAGTGCGAAAGCTATTTATTTAATTATGTGCTTTAAAAATAAAAGAGCTGATTAAATATAACTCGTAGAAGAATAAAATTATAATAAAATAACAAAAAAATTCGATATGTATTGTTTTCATAAAAAAAAGGATGTATATGTAGTGCTATATATTTTTACTTCGAAGATTTTCGTATATCCAGGCGATACCTAGTTGTGCCGTACGTTGTGAATTCTGTGAGTGATAGCCGTGGATTTGATGGGCGAACGCCGTGATTTCTGTGGACGGGTGTCGTGGAATGGTGTGTAGTTCTTCTCAGGTTACGCTACGGAATATTCATGATATGTCCGTGCGATTTCTTGCATTCCTTCAAATAATTTTATATCCTTTGCCATAAAACCAACGCAGGATTTAAGATATTTCTTATGGTTATATATGTTTCATAGACATATATAATTTATAGCCTTTGCCGTAAAACCAACGCGGGATTTAATAGTTCCCCATTGGTATATATGGTTCATAGACATACATATTTTTATTTCCTTTGCCGTAAGACCAACGCAGGATTTAAGATATTTCTTATGGTTATATATGTTTCATAGACATATATAATTTATAGCCTTTGCCGTAAAACCAACGCAGGATTTAAGATATTTCTTATGGTTATATATGTTTCATAGACATATATACTTTGTATCCTTTGCCGTAAAACCAACGCAGGATTTAATAGTTTCCAATTGATATATATGGTTCATAGACATATATATTTTATTTCCTTTGCCGTAAGACCAACGTAGGATTTAATAGTTTCCAATTGATATGTATGGTTCATAGACATATATATTTTATTTCCTTTGCCGTAAGACCAACGCAGGATTTAATATTTTCGGCGTATTACCGCCTTGACGAATACTCATAAACTTGTGTCTTCTTAACAATTTCGCTGTCTTAAATACCCATACGCCGGAGCTTTCTTCTAGCGTATTTTAAATATTCCTGTTCGTTTACCCACTGGGTTGTGCAGTGTAACCGCTGTGCTTACGATTTTTGCCGTGAAGCCGCTGCGCTTTTCTGTTTTGTTTTGACAGCCGCTTGTGGTTTAAATTATAAAAGTATTTTTTTTACAAAAAAAAAAAAGTGTAAGTGATAAATATATTTATAAACAAAACATGCATGTAAACAAACATATGAGTGTATAAAACTTAAGTGTAATTAATTAAAAGAATTTCAGTGATTTCAACTTAAGCCGGTAATGTTAAGCCGGATGTTAATGTGTTTTGGTGGTAGTTTTGATTATGTGTAATATTTGCAAAAGAAATAAATTAAATATTACTTTCCATGTTATACCGTATCAACATGGAAAACTATGACGAAGTGTTATTTGTGATGCGTTTTTTTATTTGTTTGTAGAAAAAAAACGTAATCAGTGGACCTTTAGTTGTTGTATATTTGTTTATTAAAAATATATTTGTAAAATAAATGTGTTTACTCTTCGTGTTGTAATTCAAATTTTATAATAAGTAAATAAAATTTACTTTTTTGTTATAACATGTTCACGGTGTATTTATGTTCTTTTTTCTCTCTTCAGGATTTCTTTTCAGTCTAGGTATCATTGCCCGCGGCTCATCAGGCTGGAGGATCGCAGGTAATGTCCGTATACTTTGTGGTAAAATATATTTTGATAAATTTGATATTTTACAGGTAATTCCAACGCTGTTTGATTCATATAAGTGTTTTATTGTGACGTGTGTAGGTGTCATGTTTTATAGCGACGGTCCGACATTGTTTTTCTCTTCTTCTTGTAACATGTGCGGAAGAAATTTTGATATAAAAATTTGTTTCGTCACAAAATATAGCTTACAAGAAATCTTGTCAAATAAGTAGAAACAAAAAGTCTTTTACGAAACCAGTTTAATGAAAGGTATAAAGACAATAGTTGGCGAGAATATAAAGATTGTCTTAAAACGTATAAGAAAGCTATCAGGGAAGCCAAAAGTAATGGCGATAAAGAATTAGTAAGTCAATTGAATCAACCTTATCGTCTGCTAGGCTCAGCAAGGTTCTATCTAAGAAAAGTGCGAATCTTTCTTATCTCAAGAAAGAGGACGGCACATAGACTGAAACCTCTGCTGAGACACTAAGACTACTATTAGATACTCATTTCCCAAACTGTGAAGATGAATTAGAAAAAATTGTAAAGTTTCTGGTACAGTTTCTGTCCCTATAAATCGCCAAGTTTGGACGGTATTTTCCCCATTATGTTGCAAAAACTGCAAGACTTAATGGTTCCATGGTTAGAGGAAATACACAAAGCCTGTATTAAATATAGTTATGTAGCACTTAGTTGGAGACAGGTTAAAGTCGTCTTTATACCCAAGGTAGGCAAAATCGGTCATGATGTCAAATATTATAGGCCGATTAGTCTTACTTCATTCTTACTTAAAACAATGGAGAGAGTAATAGAACTCCACGTAAGACAAATGATGGAACGTTTTCCAATCTCAAAGTCCAAGCTAGCTTACCTTAAGGGTAGATCTACGGAAACAGCTCTATATGAGAACATTTGTTCTGCTTTTCAGAATAGGTTTAAAGGAAAAGATCAAAAATTGCACAGTTACCTTGCTATAAACAAGAAATGTTCAGTCTGTGGCGTTCATGTGGCATTATTCAAAAAGATAAGTTTACTTTGAGAACTAGAAATTGACAATCAAATTTTCATGGATATACATTTTGATTTTGAAAATTATGTTATAGAATTATAGAATTTTTAACAGAACATAATAATTGTTAGTAATAATTTATAAACTCTTAATAAATATTAAAAAACTCATATTAAGAGTCAACATTACTACATTGGTGACCCTCGACGGTTGGAAATAAGTGTTACGGTAGTTTTTTTTTTTTTTATTTAATTTAAATTCAATATGTATTCTGTCACATAGTATGGTGACATTTCACAATTTTTTTAATAAATACTATTTGAGACTTGATCATTTACAATTAAAGTAGTTGTCCCTGTAGAGAGCTACTCTTTTCTTTTTAATTTAAGATTTTTATAATAAAATTTGATTTTTATAATAAAATTTGATTTTTATAATAAAATTTGATTTTTATAATAAAATTTGATTTTAATAATAAAATTTGATTTTTATAATAAAATTTGAAGCGGCGTTTTCCTTTTCAGTCTCGTAAATATATTTGAGGGGGACATCAAATTCGAAGCAAGGATGTTGGGATGAATTTGTATTCGTTCATGGTATTTTCTAGCTACCTTTTTTACTTCATCTCTTAACGGGATTATCCTAAGGTCCCGATGGATTTGAATGTTAGTTACATACCATGGAGCATTTACTATTTCTCGTAGTTTTAGATTGAAATCTTTAAAGCATTTCTATATTGGATGTTGAGGCTGTTCCCCATAATTGAATGCCATAGGTCCATACTGGTTTTAGCACACTTTTATATAAAATAAGTTTATTCTTTAGAGATACTGAAGATTTTTTATTCAGTAGCCAAAACATTTTTCTGTATTGAATCCCAAGGGATTTCCTTTTGTTAAAAATATGTGTTTTCCATGCCAGACGTCTATCTAAGTGCATGCCCAAGTATTTAGCGCTATTTGATTGCGGAATTATTATATTATTAAGTTTAATTTCCGGGCAGGTGTCTTTTCTCTTTGTGAATGTAACATGAGTAGATTTTGTTTCATTTGCTTTCATGCACCAATACTGCAACCATTTTGATATAGGATCAAGACCAGCTTGTAGTTTGAAAGAGGCTACAAAGGGATCGTTTGCACTCGCCAGGATAGCTGTATCATCTGCAAATGTGCCGGTTACAATTCCTACCGTCTTCGGTAAATCGTATGTGAAAAGCAGATAGAGGGTTGGACCGAGTACACTACCTTGTGGTACTCCAGCTCTAATAACATTTAGAGAAGACATTTCATTCTCATTATTGACATAAAAGAGTCTTTTCAATAGATACGATTTTATGAACGTATAATAGTTAAGTGGCAGAAGCTTTTTACATTTGTAAAGAAGTCCTTGGTGCCATACTCGATCAAACGCTTGAGATATGTCCAAAAACGCTGATGAGCAGTATTCTTTTCGCTCGAAAGAGGTCAGTATTTTCTCAACAATTCTATGAATTTGCTCAATGGTTGAGTGTTTTCTTCTGAATCCAAACTGGTGGTTCGGAATTATTCGTTTCGACTCAATTACCGGCATAAGACGTTTTAAAAATAATATCTCAAGAACTTTTGAAAGAATGGGAAGGAGACTTACTGGACGATAGGATTTTACATCTTCAGCTGGTTCCCCTGCTTTTAGTATCATCTTTATTTCGGCAACTTTCCATTGATCTGGGATGAAACTTTTTAACAAGAATGCATTGAAAAGATGAGTAATAAATAATAAAGCAGCATCTGGAAGTTTTTTAAGAATTTCAGCAGTTATGAGGTCATAACCAGGTGCCTTTTGATTTTTAAGAGATTTAATTGTAGAAATTATTTCTCGTTTTTTAAATTTCCTAATTGGTAACTCCATTTGGTGAGTTTCTTCTAAAAATTTGGAAACATTGACATCTATTTCTGAATCGCCATATCATGTGGAATAAAAACGTTTTTTAGATGGCTTGCGAAAAGTTGAGCTTTTTCAAACGGTTTTTTTGCCCAAGTATTATCTGTCTTTTTAAGTGGGGGTCGATAATCTATTGTATTATTTACATATTTATTTGCTTTCCATAGAGAATAGTGAGATAAGTGAGACGTGTCGAGGCTATGTAAGAACTGCTGCGTATTTTGTTCCGTCTGTCGTTTCAGCAGAGTCTTTAGATCTTTAATAATTTTGTTAAGTTTCCTCTTGTCTTCAGGAAATCTGGTACGATGCCATATTTTTCTAGCATTTCGTTTATCCTTTAGTTTTTTTGTGATCTCCCCAGTATACATTACTAGATTTTTCATATAGACTTTTGAAGGAGGAATAGCTTCCCATGCTGCCTCTTGAATAGATCTGGTTAGGTATTCAGTCGCTTCAATTATATCTTCATCAGTTTTTAGTGGCATTTTGACGTTTAGAGACGATGACAACATTGTTTCAAATATAGTCCAATTTGTTTGCTTGTTGTATAGTTGACATTTTTGGATCTTGTTTCTAAGGTCTTTATCTATTATGACAATCACTGGTGAATGGTCCGATGATAACTCTAAGCTGGTCTTACATTGCACATGTTCATAAAGGAAGCCTTTGGTAACGCAGAAATCAATAAGATCGGGAATTTTTCCTGTATCTGATGGCCAGTATGTGGGCTCTCCTGTGGAAAAAAGTTTAAGTTTCAAGAGTCTCACTGCTTTGTATAATTCACGTCCCTTTGTTGTGGTTAGTCGTGATCCCCAGAATATATTTTTCGCATTGAAGTCACCACCAGTTATAAATCGATTCCCTAATGTTGAAAAAAATTTTGTGTAGATTTCTTCCTTCACATTATGTTTTGGTGGGCTATAGTAGTAGTAGTAGTAGTAGTAGTATTCTTTTTATTAA
This sequence comes from Teleopsis dalmanni, assembly GCF_002237135.1. Classification (NCBI taxonomy): domain Eukaryota; kingdom Metazoa; phylum Arthropoda; class Insecta; order Diptera; family Diopsidae; genus Teleopsis; species Teleopsis dalmanni. The sequence goes on along the minus strand of NC_051846.1, from coordinate 119,060,028 downwards.
ATATAGGTTATATTTACATTTACAAAATTAACATTTTCAATAATTTATAATATATAAAACATAAATATTATAAATAATTATAAGAAAAATAATAAGAAAAACCTAACTTCATTTACATAGTATCTAATTTATCCTTATACGATTATGGCATTCGCCGTCAATCGGGGGTTTGGATTTGTGTTTACGAACTTCAGCTTATGAGAGTTAAAATGCCTCTAATATAATATTTTCTCTATAACGAGACGCCGTTTTCACATAGATCGATAACATATGCCAGTTTTCACCATTTAGCAGCCTCATTAATTCGTTAATATCTAACGTTTGTTTTCCAAAATAATTTACCCGTAGCTCCATTAAAATTGGACATTTACTAAGAAAATGTATAACATCTTCCTTTTCTCCAGTATTGCACAGCGTGCATCTCGGGTCTGACGAGTTCATATAGGGAGCGCTGTTGAGCTTTAACAGTTCTCCTCGAGTTTTGAAAATATATCCAATTGCTTCAGCACTAAAACGATCTGCGAAGTAACTGTTGTTGCCTAAGTCAAAATTAAGTTGCCTGTGTAAAACACGAGTTAAGCTTTGTCGACTTTCTGCTACGAACTTTTCTCTAAACGCAATACCGATTTTTACTAATATATTTTGCCGCCAATGCTTCCACGAATGTATGTTATCGATTATCAGCGGTTCACGGTGAACCGTGTTCAGTCCACGTTTTAAAACAGTGACTCTTCTCCTGCATTAGAGATATAGCTAATATTTTAGGTAACCGCGAGCTTTCCATGTTGCAAATTTTTAACATATACTTGAAGTGGATTTCTAAAGTGTACAAGTACAGAGGTGACAATCCAGTCTCCAAATAAATCATTTGGTTGGATGTGTTAAGCGGTAATCTCCATATTTTTTTTACAAAAAATCGTAAAAGTTTTTCAACTTCCTCATATTGTAGCACTCCCCATACCTGAGCCGCATAGCACATTATTGATCTAGTAGTAGATTCATAGAGTTGAAATTTTGTTTTGAACGGTATATCTTTATTTTCAAATATATTTTTCCAAGAGCAGTTAATAGCTTTTTTAGCTTCTCTCAATTTTTCAGTTAAATGTCTATTAAATGTAGCATTATAATACATCCATGTTCCAAGATACTTGTATTCCTTAACTATTTCTACATTTTCTCCGCCTAATGTCCATACTTCTTCATTTGTATACCGCCTGTGATGCTTTTTAAATACTAGTGCTTTTGATTTTTCAATATTAACTGTTAATCCCCCTAGCTTACAGTAACTGTGTAGCTCATTTATCATAATTTGTAAACAATTGGGACTTTCTGCTAGGAGAACGATGTCATCTGCATACAAAAGAGCTTTAATATTTACACCATTTATAAATGCGCCTCCAGATAGATGTGTAACCACATCGTCTATATAAATTGAGAATAGAATCGGACTGAGTACGCAACCTTGTTTAACTCCTGAATCAGTAGCAAACCACTCTGACAGCAGCACGATTTTCGGTATATAAACTGGATAGAACATTGATAAATTTGGTGGACATACCAATACTACTGAGTTTATAAAATAAAGCGTTTCTGTTTACTGAATCAAACGCTGCTTTAAAGTCGACGAAAAATGCATATAGCTTTTTTCCTTTTTCCGTATACTGCTTGGCTATACTTGTAAGACAAAAAATATTATCAATTGTTGAGTATCCTTTCCTAAATCCTGCCTGGTATTCACTGAGTAAATTATATTCTGCTACCCAAGCCTTTAGCCTTTCAAGAAGGATTCCTGTGAATAATTTGACAGTGGAGTTTAAAAAGGAAATGCCTCTATAATTATTCGCAATCTGCGGGTTTCCTTTTTTAAAGAGCGGATAAATGATTGCAGTTTTAAAGTCTTTAGGTGTTGTTCCGGCATCTAATATTTTGTTAAAAACCATTACTAACTTTGCGATAAAATTTGACGGTGCATTTTTATAATACTCTATGGGAATTCTGTCTTCTCCCGGCGCTTTATTTGACTTGCTGTTTCTTAAAATTTTATTAATTTCTTCTGTAGTGATTACATTATCCAACAAATCTATTTTAATATTTGATAAGACGAAACTAAATGCATACCCAACTTGAGCATTCAATAGCGTTGTGAAGTAACATGACAACTGGGTAGAATTTAACTCTGTACTTTTGGTGAACTTTTGTCCACTTAGTTTTCGCAACATATTCCAATACGTTTTGCTATCATTAACTGATCTTAAGGAGTTAGCTAACTCCGAGTAATATAAATTTTTTTTACGTTTACAAAGTAATTTAAACTCTTTATTTGCACGTGTATATAACTGTCGGACTTCCACTTCTTCATGCCGCTTTGCAGTGTGAAGTAAATAAAATGATCGCTTTCGTGCTGACTCGCATTCTGCATCATACCATGCTTGCTTATATTTTCTTTGTAAGTGTTTTGGTTGTATGGGTTGTGCCGCTCTTTTAATGCAATGAGATAACAATTCAATTCCATTTTCAGCTGTTAGTTGGTTGTCTTCCATTAAAAATAACTTGTGCTCTAAATTTAACGCAAACTTATGTGTATTTCGATCTGACCATAACAGCTTGGGGAGTAATTTTAATTCCACCTGTTCTGGGTTTCTGAAAAACTGACCCGAGACATTTACTTCTATTGGCATATGGTCTGAGTAAATTAAATCGACAACTTTAAAGTTTTTGACTAATTGCCACCATAGTTCTTTAATTAAGCAGTAATCTATTACAGAACGACCATTATTTCTTACATAAGTAAATTCACCGAAGCTGTCGCTATCTGTTCTGCCATTTACTACAGATAGGCCGAAATTTTCACACATTTCACACAGTTTTTTCCCCTTATTATCGCATATACTGTCCCTCGAAGTTCTGCTTTCTCTTAGCATCTGCAGAGTATACGGATTATGTTCGTAAACTTGCTTATCACCAATTCTTGCATTAAGATCACCAACAATCATAACATTTTCTAGTCCAGCATCTGTGAGGAAATCATGAAAGTTCTCAAAATCGCTTTCCCAGTTATTGCAGTTTATATATACTGGCACAATGTGCAGGCTTCCGTTAGTCGTGGTTAATTTAACAAGTGTTCTTCTACCGGACTCGATAAAGTTAGCTTTATTTGTAAAATGTGTTTGTTTCTTTATTGCATATAGTTCACCTCCACTGGCTCTACCGCAAATATTTGTTCTTTTAGCAGGTATCCATTCTATAATATAATTATGTAACTTTCTTACTACTTCTTCTAATTTTTCTTCTAAAAATGTTTCAAATAAAAATATAATATCGAATGAACAAATATATTCGTAAAATTGGCTGTGTAAGGTTTTATTTTTTAGACCGGCTACATTATATGATAATATGTTCAGATTAAAGCTGCCCTGTAATGCTGACTCGTCGTTGAAATCTACGGAATGTTTAATTTTAGAAACTTTTTTAATTTTATTTGGCTGTGTTGTTTGGCATTTTTTTACTGTGCAAAAGCTTTCCGAAATATTTACCAGTTTTTTGGATTTATTTTATTGTGCAGTTCAATATAATTCGTACATATGTTTTTTACCTTAGTACCATATAAAATTTGCAAAGCAGCACCCGCATCTTCATTATCGTTCATTAACTTGTTATTTCTGTCCCACCTAAACCATTTATTTCCTATCCGTATTTTATCGTCTCTAACGGCAACGCGGTGTTTCGTACTTACTTGCAGTATTTGCTTGTTTAATTCCAGCATAATTCTTTTATTCTGCTGTTTTTCGAACGTCAAGTCCCGTTCCACAAATATTGCTGTCCCTGCCAGCTTACCAGCTTTTTTCAGTATATCTACTGCGTTATATATATACGCAGTGGGCTATATATGGCAGATATAAGAATTGGTCCGACTGAGTCCTCGATCATAATATTTGTGGCTTGAATTTCATCAGTGCTATAGTGAGTACACTCATAATGTTTAAGTGTTCTTTTAAGTAATACTGCAGAGCCTCCATGAGCTTTTCCGTCCGGATGCGGAAACTGATAGAAACAATAGGATGGAATTTTAAAAAAACTTTTTTTTGTGAAATGAGTTTCTGAAACTAATAATACATCTACGTTATTTTTTGATAGAAATAATCTCAGTTCAGAGGAATGTTTTGATAACCCTTTGGCATTCCATAAGACGAGCTTTATGGGCATATGGTTTGTTTAGAAACAAGACTTACTAAAAGATTTGTCATGGTAGTTATTTGATTCATTGCTTCCCGCATTAGTTTCATCATTTCTTTCATTTCACTCACCAATGCATCGCTGTGAAGATTATTTTTATTGGAAGAAATTTGATTTATTTGGTTGGCAGCAACTTGAGCGTAAGTTTGCTGAGAGTTTTTATTTGGAGTAGTTTGATCTGGTTGAGCGCGTGCAGGTTGAGCGAAAGTTTGCTGTTTTTCGTGTTGTTCTTGATGCTGATTAGTTGAGGATACAAATTCAGCATCAGGCTTTAGAAATTTTTTTCTAAGTGGTGGGAAAGTAGACGCTTGCAGTTTTTTATATACTAAGCAGCCCTTGTAGTTTGCTGGGTGGTTACCTTCACAAAGAACACATTTAACATCATTTGTTCTGGATTTTCTTTCACAGTCAGCCGATGCGTGATTACCAGCACACTTAATGCATTTGGGTTGTCTTCTACATCCTGACTTGGTGTGGCCATAGTGTTGGCATCTTGAGCATTGAGGTAACTTACGTTTAAAATGGGGTGGCTCAAAGGTAACTCGACTGTGGAGTAAGCTTTTAATGTTGTATATATCTTTGTTATTTGGTTTTTGCTCTATTTCTACAACGAATAGTGGAAGGTATCTTTTTGTTTGGAGATGTTTCATATTCCATAAAAATTCCGTGTTCTTACTTTCTAGCAGTTTAACGATTTTTGCATAAATTTCCGGTGCACCGGGCTGTATACGAACCCGAGTAGATGAAATCACTATCATTTCATATTTATTATTTGCAATTTCGTTAAGCAGATTTAAAAGTGGGTGAACGTCCCCTACTTTATCTACAAAAATTGGTGATGATTTAAGGGGTTTTTCCTCTTGTTTAGCTGGTTGGTCTTCTTTTTCTTTCACTACCAGTCCATCAAATCTATTCGAATTACTGAGCCAGTAGTTCAATTTTTGTTGTTTGGGTTTTTTCATTTTTTCAGGACTGTCTTTAAGTCTTTTACTACCTTTAACTTCGTTCCATTCTTCTTTTCTGCACGGAAAATCAATTTTAGCGTTATGGATTTCGCTCATTGATCCTGATCGTTCTCGTTGAGAAACCTTTAGTAAAGTCGCAATGTCTTTGTTTTGTTTATTCATTTTTTCTAAAATTTGATCTCGTTTAGTTCCATCTGCTGGTGAATTTTTACTTTTTAATTGGTGTGTACCACCTTCTTTTACCGGAGGTGGTGTTCTATTTATCGGCATGAAATATTATTATTAAATTTGTGCAGTCGTTTTATATAAAAAATATAAAAAAAAATGTATAAAAGAATACAAAAAGAAAAAACAAATTAAAAAGATTTTATTAAAAAATTACCCAATTACACGATAAGCGAATTGCAATTGATATAATTTTTGAGTCAATTTACAACACTTTTTTTTCTTTATTTATTTGAAGCTTTCAAGATTTATATGCTGTCTCTATCAGCTGTTTTAGATGTGTGTGTGGAAAAATATTAAAAACAAATTCAAAACAAAAATAATTTTGCAAAGTTAAACTCTTTTTTTGATAAAAAACAAATGTTTTAAATTCAATAAAAGTTTCACTTATCTTTTAAAATCATGCACAATTTTATTAGCTTTTTATTTAGAGTCACTGTCTCAATTTATTTAATTAAATTTGTGATCACTGTGTTCCATTTTTTAATAAAAAAACATTAAAAGTTGCGGAGCGATTTATTTTGTGCGCACTATTTTAAGCTTGCATCATGCATATGGGTCATTCTTTTACAACTCGGACACCTTTTTGACCTCATGATCTCCGATTTGGCTGAAATTTTTTATGAGTTCCTTTCATAAAATAAGACAATCCGTATCTCGGGAAAAAATTTTGTGATTTTTTTTCTAGGAGATATGGACCCATGGGGTTTTGAGAATTGGCATAGTAGACACATTTTCAAATGGCTATATCTCAAGTTCTATAAAAGGTAGAAACTTGAAATTTACAGCGTTTTAAAGATAATTGATTGAGCTTTTATAAAATTGTTTAAACAATTAAAATTGTTAATATTTAAGTATTAATATTAACCGTTAAATTTAAAAAAAAATTTTTCTCAAAACAATATTTTAAATTTTCGTTTTTTATATTTTATTTAGATTCAGTTTTAAATTTTACTACGAAATAAAAATTTTCAATTAACCTTTATTTTTTGACAGTTTTTAATATTTTTTTTTCTACCGCAAAACACATCAAGCACATGCGTACTACATTTTCATTGAATGTATTTTCAAAGAATATGTTAGTAAAAACGTGCTATTGACACGTGGCCCAACTAAAACCAACACCACCAAACAAAGAACACAACCGTATTCGTTTAATGTCTTTATTCAACTAACTACTAAAGCACAACAATGTATGAGATAAAGTAAGAAAATAAGAATAAGAATAAATAAGAGTAAAAATAAATATAAGTGCAATGGATTGCAGTGTTGCCATGTACAAATTATGCAACATACTCCCGCTCAATCCAAGTGCAAATATATATAAATAGAAGAAGCATTAAGCAAATTTCAAATTTAATAAATTACAAGCTCTAATATGTTTTTCTTTTGGTAAAGCCTTAGTAAGAATATCAGCTGCATTCTCTTCAGAGGGTACAAATTCTGCCTCTATTGACCCATCACTAAGCTTGTCTGGTATGTAGTGGTATCGTATGTCGATGTGCTTGCTTCGTGATTGCACGCAAGCATTTTTCACCATAAATAATGCACTTTGATTGTCACAAAAAACCCTGGTTGGGGTTTTTAAAAATTCGACGAATCCCATTTCTCCAAGTAAACTACGCAGGAAACCTACTTCTTTTACACCTTGGTTGACTGCAACATATTCAGCCTCCATAGTACTTAATGCAACTATGGGTTGCTTCTTTGACTCCCACGACACCAGACCGCCAGCCATAAAAGTAGTGAAGCCAGTGTAGGACTTTCGATCATTAGAGTCTGTGGCCCAATCAGAATCTGTGAAGGATATAAATTCGTTCTGGTTATGACTATAGGTAATTATACCTTTTGGATATTGTTTCAGATATCTTAACACGTGTTTTGCTGCTTGAAAATGTTCTTGATGTGGATGTTTATTGAATTGCGAAAGTTTTGAAACCACATGTGCAATATCAGGACGAGAGATTATAGATAAATACATGAGACCGCCGATAAGGCTGTGATATTCTTTATTCACAAGCTCATCACATTCATTTCCGCATTTCTTCAAATCCGAACTAATAACCCATGGCGAAGACGCACCCTTACATTCACTCATGCCCCATCGTTTTAGCAATTCTTTTGTATATTTTTCTTGATGAATACTAATATCACCTCGTGTTTCATTTCTCTCGATTTCCAATCCGAGATAAAACGATATCGAGCCACGATCATCAACTTCAACCTGTTCGTTCAATTGGTCTATGACTGCATCCATCTCAATTTGAGAAGTCGATGCCACCATCATATCATCTACATAGACTGCGATGAATCACAAATTCTCCGTTTGACGTCTAACATACACACAGCTATCGGATAAACACCTTCTAAACTCCAATGTTTCCAAAATTTGCGTCACTTTTTTATTCCATTCGCGCCCAGCCTGCTTCAATCCATATAAAGCTTTGTTGAGCTTACACACTTTGCTGCGATTGTGAACATTTTCAAATTCTGGTGGTTGACGCATAAACACCTCTTCCTGTAAGTCGCCATTTAAGTACGCTGCAACAATGTCAACATGATTTACTAAAAGCTTATGCCTCGCAGCCAGTGCTAGCAGCAGCCGAATTGTAGACTGTCTTACCACAGTAGAAAATATTTCAGTATAATCAACCTGATACTGTTGAGAACATCCTAGAGCAACTAACCTTGCTTTGTATTTTTCTATTGTCCCGTCCGGTTTCCTCTTAACTGAGAAAACCCACCTGTAACCAATTATATTTTTATCTTCAGGTTTGTCTACCAATGACCAAGTATTGTTCTTTAATAAAGACTTGTATTCTGTATTCATAGCCCTTTTCCAATATTCAGCGTCTTCTGAATATAATGCTTCCTGTACAGTCTGTGGATTTTCTGCATATAAACTCAGTTTTTGTTGGTTTGCTCTATTTCTCGTTTTCATTCCTTCAACATTTTTCTTATTTTCAATAATTTTCTCTTCCAGATCCAAGTAATTTTCAGTGATTTCCAAATCATGGTTCACATTATTTAATTCATTTGGATTTATCGACATAACGGTTTTTGGATTTGGAAACCCTATGCAGAATGACTGATTTTCATCTGCAATTGCTTTTTGTTTATTTTCCTCCTTCACAAATGAATTTTCAAGAAATTTCACATCCCTTGCTTTTATAATATTTCGTTTTGAAGAGTCGTATAATCTATAGCCCTTTGTTGAAGTTTCATAGCCGATCATTTTGTATACATTTCCTTTTGGTGCAAATTTGCTTCCGCTTCTGTTCTTATTTAGCACGATCGCGTCGCATCCAAATGTTCGTATATGATGAACAGATGGTTTTCTTACAAACCAACGTTCATGTGAAGTTACATTCAGCAACACCTTTGTAGGTGATCTATTTCGCAAGTAACAGGCAGTGTTCACAGCTTCAGCCCATAAAAATTGTGGTAAACCTGAATCGAATAATAAGCACCTAGCCATTTCTACGAGTGTTCTATTTACTCTCTCTGCTACACCATTCTGCTGAGGGCAATGTGTTACCGTCGTTTGATGCAATATACCGTTTTTCTCAAAACAGGATTTAAACTTTGAGTTTACGTATTCTTTACCATTATCAGTTCGTATTGTTTTAATTGACTTTCCAATCATGTTTTGAGCTAACGCAGCAAAAACCTTAAATGCATCGAAAGCATCTGATTTTTGTTTTAAGAAATATACAGAGATAAACCGCGAAAAATCATCGACAAAAGTTATAAAATATAGTGAACCACCAAGTGATTTTGTTTTAAAAGGTCCACACAAATCACTATGCACCAACTCAAGTGGCGCTTTTGTTTTTATTTGAGCATAACTTTTATATGGTTTCGCGCTTATTTTACACACGCCACAAGTTAAACACTCAAAATCACTGGGCATCTTTATATTCAAACCAATTACCATATCTTTATTTGATAATTTATTTATATCATTCGCATTTAGATGTCCATACCGCATGTGCCATTTTTTTATATCATTTTCTGTATACGAACAATGCGGTTGTTCATTAAATTTTTCGAGTTTAAAATTAATTAAAAAGATTCCATCTACTTCATTTGCTTCAAATAGCATTTGTTTCTCTTTATTTTTAACAATTGCGATATTTCTTGCAAAAAATACCGTATTTTCAGATTTTAATATTTTGCTTAACGATAAAAAATTGCAATGTAAACCGGGAACGAATAGAACATTTAAGAGAGTTAAGTTTGCATATTTAGTCTTTACATTTAATGTTCCTCTCCCCTCTGAATATACACAGTCACCTGACGCCAGTACAATTTTCTGTCCCCACTCCTCAAGAGAATCAAATAACTCTTTTCTTGGGCTCATGTGTGACGTAGCGCCTGAATCTAAAACCCACAATTTATTGTTCTGTTGAGAGCATACTGCCGTAAATGCTGACGCAGCCTTCTCAACATTCTCTGTTGACTGCGGACATTGAGAACGTACGTGTCCCCTTTGATGGCATTTGTAGCACTCAATATTGTTGCTCTTCCAGCTCTTTTTGTTGTTATTGTTATTTTTATTATTTGCATTATACCGCATGTTGAAGTTTTTAACGTTACTTTTGTTTTTGTTACATCGGTAATTCTTGGTATTGTGGTGTTTGTTATATTCAATATTTGATGTATTTACACCTAGAAATCGTTCATCATTTCCTTCACCTTTGCCGTCTCGTCGCCTTACTTCTTCTAGGATTTTGGACACTATCTGATCTAGCTTAGGCAATTCATCCCTACTTTCTACGGCAACTACGAAATTTTCCATTTCATCCGGCAACGCACATAATAATAAAACCGATATAAATTCTTCATTTAATTCAATGTTGATACTTTTCAGGCTATCCACAATAGTGCAAAATTCGCCTATTTGGCTTGATATGTTCTCTATGTTCCTTATTTTAAAGCAAGCGAGCTGTTTAAACAAATTAACTTTCCGACACACTGTATTTGATTCATATAAATTTTTTAAAATATCCCAGGCATCCTTCGCCTTATTACAGTTTTTAATGTGAATAAGTTCACTGGATTTAACACTCAAGTTGATTGTAGCAAGCGCTTTTTGATCTGATACAATCCAACTTGTCTTTTCCGCTAAAGCTTCCGGACATTTACTCTCGATTACATTCCACAAATCTAATGTAATCAATAAACTTTTGACTTGTACCGACCAAGTCGAGTAGTTATCACTACTTAATTTTTCAATACTTGAAACCGAAAACATTTTAATTTTAATAAACCTGGGCCCATAACCAATGTTAGTAAAAACGTGCTATTGACACGTGGCCCAACTAAAACCAACACCACCAAACAAAGAACACAACCGTATTCGTTTAATGTCTTTATTCAACTAACTACTAAAGCACAACAATGTATGAGATAAAGTAAGAAAATAAGAATAAGAATAAATAAGAGTAAAAATAAATATAAGTGCAATGGATTGCAGTGTTGCCATGTACAAATTATGCAACAGAATATACTACATATATTCTTATATAATATTTTTGATTTCGATTAGTAATAAAATTCTACATAAAACCCAAAAATTTAAGGACGATATTGTAATTAGAAGTACTTTTAAAAATTTATTTATCTTTCATATCACACCAAACACATACACACGATTTTTCAGTAAAAAAAAAAAGGAATATGTCAAACAAATTATTTTTTTTTATTTTTGATTCAAATTAATATATAAATTCTACTTCAAAAATAAATATTTCCACTGTGATATTAATTTTAGAAGTAATTAAAAAAATTAATTAATCAGGTGTCCTTCACATTACTCATACGCACCATAGTAACATAAAATCAATTTTCGAAGGAAAACGGTACAAAAACTTTTACTTTTTATTTCTGAATTGAATTTATCATTTAATTCTACATAAAAATGAAACTTTTTAGGACGTTAGTATTCTCAGAAGTATTTTTATTGAATAAATAAATCACAAAATTAAAATATTTAATATTCCTGCGGATAACTCTAAGAATAGCGATGAAGAAGATGACTCGCATCAATTTTAAAAAATCTGCAGGAAAAGTTTAATGGCACAGCAGATAGAACTATGAAAATAAAAATAGTGGGTGTGATACATAATTGGTCTATCCCAAAGGGTCACGACTTACTTCTCAAACGCTACAAAATGTATGACTACTGTTGCTAAAAAACTTACTTCAGAGAAATGAATCTTAGAAGACCCAAATCCAAAAAGCCACCGCTAGGAAAATATATAACCAATGGAATTTTAAATTTTTACGAATGTGAAGAAAACAGTCAAGTAATGCCTGGGAAAAAAATCTGCGTATCTTTACAAATTGACGGAAAAAGAACACAAATACAAAAACGGCCCATTCTAAACAATTTGAAGGAGTTCTATTCTCTTTTTAATCTAAACTATCCGGATCTTGAATGTAGTTTTTCAAAATTTGCATCATTACGACCACAACATTGCGTTCCTGCAGGAGCAAGCGGCACACATTCAGTTTGTGTGTGCTTCATACACGAAAACGTACGATTAATGGTAGATGGAGTGAATATAAAAGCACTGATTGCATGCAGTAGAAAGCCGATAAATAACTATAAAGATTGCCTACAGCGCATGATTTGCAATACTTCACGCACAGAATGTTTTCTAGGAACCTGCGCCAAATGTCCTGGAACTGAAAATATCTATGAACAACTTCTGGAGATATTTGATGACAACATGATTGACACCGTTACGTACAAACAATGGGTTCGTGAAGAGAGAAGCACATTAAAAACGTTGACATCACAAATAGACGAATATTTGCAATCCTTAACAGGTGGTTTAGACAAATTGCTGTTGCATTCTTTTATCGTTAAAAAACAGGCAGAGTTTTTAAATGATAAGAAAAACAACTTAGCAAAAAATGAATGCATAGTTTTATGTGATTTTTCTGAAAATTATGCTTTTGTTCTTCAAAACTCTGTTCAAGGTATTCACTGGAATAATAATCAGGCAACGATTCATCCGTTTGCAATATACCACCGTGATGAAAATAAAAAACTACAAATAAAAAATTTTGTTTGCATATCTGACTGTTTACTTCACAACTGCTGTTGTGTTGTGATGTAGCGTATGTTCCAGAAATACGCTATCAAATTCATTAAAAAAATTAGTACGGATATTAAAAATATTATTTAGTTTTCCGATGGATCGGGTTCACAATATAAAAATAAAAAAAATTTTATTAATTTAACTCATCACAAAGCGGACTTTGGTTTGGAAGCAGAATGGCACTTTTTTTCAACGTCACACGGCAAAGGACCATGCGAAGGCTTAGCTGGTACCTTAAAGAGGAATGCTGCAAGAGCTAGCCTTCAACGAATAAATAATCCAATCCAAACACCAAAGGAATTATTTAACTGGGTTAAGGAATGTTTACCAAATATTGTGTGCCATTTCTCAACATCAAAAGAGTATGAAGCTGAAGAAAATAAGATTAAACACCGCGTTGAAGCAGCTACATCAGTTAAAGGCACATTTAAATATCACTGTCTTATTCCAAATTCCAAAAAAAGTATTAATGGCAAACATATTTTCTTCTTCAGACATTACAGACTATGTATCAATAATGAAATGAGAATTAATGAAATCAATGTAAAAACCATAAAAAAAATATTTTGTTTTTAGCTCCTTACAGTTTTTTTCCTATAACATTTCTTACCTGTGCAGAGTATCTTTCCAACTGTAGCAAAATAACACTTCACCGAAAAAGGTAGGTGTGATTATGTGCTGCAGTTTTCTAGGTAGTTCGACTAGTATGAAACTAATTAACTTTTTAATTCATCTATATAAGAAAAAAGTTATTAAACGGTTTAATTATGTTAAAATTCATAATTTAAGAACAGAAAGATGCGGAACTAATTTAAAATGTTATGTTTTATGTATACATTTATTTAAGAAATAAAAAGTAAACATTTTTGTATCGTTTTCCTTCGAAAATTGATTTTATGGTACTATGGTGCGTATGAGTAATGTGAAGGACACCTGATTAAAATTAATTACTTCTACAGTGGAAATATTTATTTTTGAAGTAGAATTTATATATTAATTTGAATCAAAAATAAAAAAAAATAATTTGTGTGACATATTCCTTTTTTTTTTTACTGAAAAATCGTGTGTATGTGTTTGGTGTGATATGAAAGATAAATAAATTTTAAAAAGTACTTCTAATTACAATATCGTCCTGAAATTTTTGGGTTTTATGTAGAATTTTACTACTAATCGAAATCAAAAATATTATATAAGAATATATGTAGTATATTCTTTGAAAATACATTCAATGAAAATGTAGTACGCATGTGCTTGATGTGTTTTGCGGGAGAAAAAAAAATATTAAAAACTGTCAAAAAATAAAGGTTAATTGAAAATTTTTATTTTGTAGTAAAATTTAAAACTGAATCTAAATAAAATATAAAAAACGAAAATTTAAAATATTGTTTTGAGAAAAATTTTTTTTTGAAATTTAACGGTTAATATTAGTACTTAAATATAAACAATTTTAATTGTTTAAACAATTTTATAAAAGCTCAATCAATTATCTTTAAAACGCTGTAAGTTTTTACCTTTTATAGAACTTGAGATATAGCCATTTGAAAATGTGTCTACTATGCCAATTCTCAAAACCCCATGGGTCCATATCTCCTAGAAAAAAAATCACAAAATTTTTTCCCGAGATACGGATTTTCTTATTTTATGAAAGGAACTCATAAAAAAAATTTCATCCAAATCGGAGATCATGAGGTCAAAAAGGTGTCCGAGTTGTAAAAGAATGACCCGTATGCTCGTTACGGTAGTTAATAATAATTAAACCTGTGATTTTGAAACAACTCAAAACATGTCGCAAGCAGAAGCAGACAGTAATGTCGTACATGATGTTAACAATATGCTAAGGGAAAATAGCGCGCAAATTACCATTTGAGCTGGCGACATTTGCCGCATAGGAGTAAAAACACCTAGTTTCAGAAAGCGAGATCCAGATCTATTTTTACAGATGGAGTCGCAGATTCACATTGAGGAACATCGCCGATATCATACGTGCTCTACCTACCGTTAATAAGTATTGTAAGGATGGAAATTTACAATGACGATCATGACGATTACGCACAGGAAACTCACCAGCAAATTCTGGAGATGTCTGAAGTTAAAATTTAAATTGAATTAAAATTTGTTTACATATATATTAAATATGTTATGTTTACTTGAAAATGCTCGCCTCTGCAGCACCCGTCAACATTGTGGTTAGGTTATATAAACTGTAATTGAAATATAATATTTGAAATAAAAATTAAGATTAATTGAAGAGAAAATATACGCACCATTTTTTTTTATTATTTTTATTTTATTAATACATTTTAAGTAAAATAAAATTAACAAATTAAACAAAGACACCACCGAAACAACACGTTTTGCAAAAAAAGAAAACAAATCAAAACAATAGAATAGCGAAGTAAGAAACAAGAACTGTCAAAATATTCGCCGTAAGAGAGGGTCAAAGAGAAGTTAAGTGCACATACGGAGTACCGTACACAATATGAAATAGAAAATCAATAAACGGCAAAGTAAACAAGAATAATGTGCGATCAGCTGTAAACAAAATTATGGCGCTACACAAAAGCTCGGTCGAATGTGTATATAAGACGCGCATTTTTCTTATGCAAGAAACTTGGCATATAATCACTAAGGCACATACACCTAGTAAAAAAAAAAAATAAATTCGAGTCCAAAACAAAGGATAATTCCACATCAGGAATTATTAACACAAAGCTAAATCAATTCATCTCAATAATTCTACATCTAGAATTATTATACAAAGTCGAATTATATTATTTCAAGTGGTCGAATTACGTATATCGTAAATAATATAATTTTACAGAATATTTATACAAAGGATAATTCCACATCAGGAATTATTAACTCAAAGCTAAATCAAGTTATCTCAATAATTCCACATCAAGAATTATTATACAAAGTCGAATTATATTATTTCAAGTGGTCGAATTACGTCTATCGTAAATAATATAATTTTACAGAATATTTATACAAAGGATAATTCCACATCAGGAATTATTTACACAAAGCTAAATCAATTTATCTCAATAATTCTACATCTAGAATTATTATACAAAGTCGAATTATATTATTTCAAGTGGTCGAATTACATCTATCGTAAATAATATAATTTTACAGAATATTTATACAAAGGATAATTCCACATCAGGAATTATTAACACAAAGCTAAATCAAGTTATCTCAATAATTCCACATCAAGAATTATTACACAAAGTCGAATTATATTATTTCAAGTGGTCGAATTACGTCTATCGTAAATAATATAATTTCACGGAATATATATACGAAGGATAATTCTATATCAAGAATTATCGATACTAACCATATTTTTTTCCCCCTTAGAAAACTCTAAACTATCAAAGTGAATAACGACATTCGAATAACTTTTGTAAACACCACAGAGCATCCTGTTATATTCAAATCAATACAGGTCATTCGGAAGATTTAAGCAGTTACTAATGAAATTAAGCTAAACTTTACCAATATTTCTTAATTTTAAAATTTTATTTAATTCTACTAAATAATAAAATACAGAAAACATAAGCGTGTCTCTGAATATTTTAGTTATATATAAAATTTATTGTAATGATCCTGAAGAGTCTGAGCATACCTCAGCAAATAAGCAACGACCCTAGGGAAAGTGTCGTTACAGTATTAAGCAATCAAAAGACGATTGATTGAAGATTTTGTGGATTCAGAAAATCGCAAACTACAACGTCGTATCAAGAATGTCAGTTAAGCGACCACAAGCCGTCACATTTGTTACGAACGATGCGCGATTTGTTCAGTGGCACCATGACCGATGGCGCAATCAAACAATTGTGGCTGGATCGTCTGCCAGAAGCTGTACGAGCGGTCGTTGCTCATTACTTAAGTCGATTTGCATAAATGTGCACAACAAGTAGATTTAATGCTAGAAATTGGAAATTAAAATTCTGTTTCTGAAGTGCATACTAGTGCGAGAAATGTAGGTGACAATTAAACTGTGTCTTCTTCCTTCGATGTCAGGCATGTAGTGAATGCTATGGAAGAACTTGGCAAGCAGGTACGAGAGAACAAAGAATCGCAACACCATTTCCGCTTACGACGTAGATCAAACACTCCGGAACGAACCCAAGAACGCGTCCGGTAAACCTGATATCTAAATATCAAGTCTGTTTCTACCATCATCGTTTTGGCACAAGTGCACGGAAGTGTGTCAAGTCCTGCAACTTTACAACCATGGAAAACTGAATTCCGCTTCATCACCGGCGGTTGGCGAAGCAAACAGTTATTACAAATCCAGCCGATTATATGTTTCAGATCCCTCGACACAATTAAAATTCATTGTCGACACAGGTGTAGATTTCTCAATTTTACACGTTTCGATGTTCGGCAGAACTAAGCCGACAGCATCTGCCAAACTCTTGTATGCACCAAACAGAACTTCAATACAAACATACGGAAATAAATTAATGACGTTGAAGCTTAGCCTGTGGCACAAACTCGATTGGGAGTTCGTCGTAGCCGATGTATGCAAACCTATACTAGGAGCCAACTTTCTGCAATATTATGGTCTAGTTGTAGATTTGCATCGTAAACTCCTCGTTGACAGCAAAACCAACATGAAACTTCACTGTGCGACAGCGTTAAATATGCCAGAGCCAGTATTTGCAGTGAATGCAGATTATCCGTTCCGAAAATTATTAGAAGAGTTCAGTCTATGCACGTACCAGGCAGCTTAACCCACGAAGATGGCAAGCAGCGAAGAGAGTTCTAGTACATTCTATATCAAGGCATATGCACACCTTCACAAAGAGAATGGTCCAGCCTATTAAATATGGTGGAGAAGAAAAACGGAACTTGGCGGCCGGGCGGAAATTACAGAAGACTCAATGCACAGACCTCCCCACGCATAACTGGAAAGTTGCGAAGGTCAATGACCCCAAGGGCGACTTCGTCGAAGCCGTCGTAGTTCTTAACGAACAATCTTTAGCACCCCTTCAAGCCCGAAATGGGGTGATTCACTATGGCTTCGGGTCGGTCATCCTACGTGTTTACAAAAGTGACTCTCAAATCGCTAAACAACAACCTTCTGGGGGGGGGGCACCTTCGGAAACGATCTCCGATGACGGAATCGGTTCCATATCCGTTCCAAACAATCCTGATGTAGGGACTTCCGATTTAATCGGTACTCTCTCCTCCGAAGACGGAGGTAGCGTAATCTCGTCTTCTGAACTGGTCGGCGAGTTCTTTACAGGTATGGCGCTCTCCCGGGAGACCTCACCGATGTCGGACGAGGATGAACTGGACAGTACCATAGTTGAAAAACAACCAAGCTGTTGAAGGTCGTCCAAATTAACCTCCAACACTCCAAAACTGCTTCGGCAGCCCTTCCCCTCCGCCTAGCTGAAAAAGGAGAGGACGTAATGCTGATCCAAGAACCTTGGATTGTAAACAATCGGGTTTGCGGACTGAATACAAACGGTTATCGGTTAGTATTCACAGAAGGTCAAGGTAAACCAAGATCTTGCATTCTAGTAAAAAATAACATTAATGCCTTTCTACTCCCTAGGTTCAGTGACAATGACAATGTAGCCATGGCCATCGATTACGACTCCAAGGCCCTTTGGATTGTCTCAGCATATATGGCACACGATCACGGTGCCACTCCACCACAGGACTCCCTCAAGCTTCTGGTGTCAGAGGCAAATAACAGTAGGATCCCGGTGATCATAGGAGCTGGCGCCAACGCACATCATGAGATGTGGGGTAGCACAGATACTAACGCGAGAGGTGAGTGTCTATTTGATTTCATTCTTGCAGGAAACTTGGTGATCGCTAACACAGGTAGGGAGCCAACCTTCATGAATTCAATTAGAAGGGAAGTTCTCGATATCACACTGATTAGCGAGCACTCCTGTTACTTTATTACTAATTGGTCCGTATCGCAAGATTGTTCCTCTTCTGACTGTTGTGAATGCACCTTCAATAGGGTGTCATCAGAGTCAGGTCGACCGGCAGAAAATGGTGAGCGCGCATGTAAGAGAGGCGCAGGAGATAAACCGGTCGATTCTGACGAGCTTTTTCGAACAACGTGTGCAGTTGAGGGAGATCTTGCAAGAACCTCGTAGGAGCAGAGGCAGTTTTGAATAAGTGATTGAAGTGAACAAACCAGAAATAAAAAGAATTTAATAAATTTATAATTAAATTAAACGAATTAAATATTTTTAATGAATCGGTGAATATTTATATATAATCAAGAAGGAATTTAGAAATAAAAGAATTAAATAAATTTATAATTAAATTAGACGAATTAAATATTTTTAATGAATCTGTGAATATTTATATATAATCAAGAAAGAATGTGGTTCGAGTGATTAGGAACTACAACATTTTGGCGCAGCCGGTAGGATCACATTTTTTTCAAAATGTGAACGGAAGTGAAAACAAAATTAGAAAAAATGTGTTCTTGATAATTGAACGATATCACTTTTTTTATATATAAAACCTTACGAATTTAAAAATTTGAACAAATTTTATAAAATATTGTATAATATTGTATAATATTGAAGATCACATTTTTTTTCAAAATGTGAACGGAAGTGAAAACAAAATTAGAAAAAATGTGTTCTTGATAATTGAACGATATTATTTTTTTTTTGTATATAAAACCTTACGAATTTAAAAATTTGAACAAATTTTATAAAATATTGTATAATATTGTATAATATTGAAAATCACATTTTTACAAAGTGTGAACGGAAGTGAAAATAAAAGGAAAATGTGTTCTTAATAATGGTACGGTATTTTTTTTTGAAAATTTGAACGTTAAAACTTTTGTCACATTAAATAAAAGAAATCGTGGTTATTATTAATAAACTTAATTACATTGCAAATATAGAAAATTTTTGTAAAAAAAAAATAAATAAAACAAAAAATCGGAAGTGGAATATGTATATTAACAATTTTGTTAAAAAACATTGGAATTGGTTTAAAAAAAAAAAAAAGAAAAACGAGAACAACCATGCGTTCAACAGCAAAAGCGCAAAGAAAAAACGTGGTTTTCACTTAGGCAAAGTTAAGTTTTTGTAAGAAAAGTTAAGAGAAGTAAAGTTTCTAAGAGAACTAATATTTTACTTTGGCCTTACTCTAGCAGTCTAAAATAAAAAACAAGAGAGATATAAAGAAAAACAAGAGTGCAAAAACATTAAAGTGCAATTATCAAAATATAATAAAATAAAAAAAAAAAAGCTTTTGGACTTCAAAGCTCAACGGACGGCAGCAGCAGAAAATTAAACATTAATTTAATATTAATTTAATTTTATATTTAAAGACGCAAAAATCAAAGTGTAAATTGTGTTTACTTTAAATAAACTATAAACAGAATAAAACTTTTAAAACAAAGTTTAATTTGGAATTTTGTTGGAAACTAACGCGCTTCACTGCAACAGAACCAAATACCAGCAACAACAACAGCAATTATCACCAAATCAACAACAGCCGCGTCGTCAAATAAGCAGAACCAACAACAACAACAGAGTGGCTATAAAAAGGAAACACTTTTAAATGGTACATTCTAATTAACATTGTAATATTATTAAATTATTGGTATAGTTAAAAAAAAAAAAACGGAAAACTTCATCTTTTGTATAGAATACTTTAATTGTAGCACAGTATGTATGCTGGAAATCATTAATAATTAGTTAATTATATTAATTATATTTTTATATATTTTTTATAATTAGAATACATTTTCAATTTGTTTAGGAGAATTCGCTAAAAAGTAATTTTTTTTCTCTCTGTGTTGTTTATACTGAGGAAAATTTTTATTTTAAAGTTTCGTGTTGTTAAATTTGAAACTTATGGATTTTGCATGAATTATGTTGGGAAAAATTCATATAATAAAGTAATAAATTCCTGACAGGAAAAAATTATTTTATTTACAACATTGTTTTGTAACAACTTTTTCAATTAAAATTTCAATTTAAAATGTTCAAAGTATTTATTTAATCAGATATAGAATTTGATATTGGATTCTTTTTCTCTCTCAATATATATAAGTTATATATTATATAGACGTGCTTACATATATTACATATTTATGCGTAGATATTTATATATATGTTAATAATAGTAAAAACTTGTTTTTATACAAAATTTTGAAGTATTAAAAGGAAATGAAGTTGCAATAGTTATAATATTAGAAAAAGAATCCTAATATATATGTCTATAAAATTTTTACTCTAGGTTTAGTGTATTTGAATCACATAATTGATTTGTTTAGTTCTTTCTAGTCGGCTATTATAATTTTTAATAAGTAATTTGAGATTTAAGAGGACATATAGGTTTAGATATAAAATACGCTATATAAAAAAAAAAAATTAGATTTAGAGTTTCTCATTGTTAGTTTTACACAACATTACTACGGTTCCATGTGTTTCCATATAGGAAATATTGAAATGGAAATAAATATTGTAAGGCACTAACATAGAAGGTTAAAAAGTGAAGTCATATAAGATTCCAAAAGATATTAAAATAAAATTATTTTTTGTTATTTTTGAAATTACATGACAAATTCAATTAAACATCGCAAGCAGATTAATTTTTTTTTAATAAAATTTATTATTGTGGATAGGCAAGCTGTATGGAGAATGGGGTGGAACAGTTAAAACAGGAGCTAACCTCAGTAAATAATTTTATAGGAAAGGTATTGGTGAAGGAGTGGGAGCAGTTACGGGAAATAAATAAAGATAAAGATTTTTTGCAATTAACTAGGGATCACGTGCGGGGTTGTAGATTGTCAAGAATTGAAGAGGTCGAATTTTTATGGGACCAGATAGAAAGAGTTGGTAGTATCAAGTTCGAGGAGAAGGATAAGATAATAAGTGATCTGCTAGAGTCAAACGAGGGTTGGCAGCACAAATGTAATAACCTATCTAGAAGATTAGAAGATTTAACAGAGTTATTGTATGATTCAGAGACGCAAACTGCGTTGCTGGAGGGGGCACTAAAAGACGTAGGGAAAAACGAAGAGGATATTTCTAAAATACTTGCAAGCGATATCGCAGGGGGTGACTCGCCAATCGTGGAACGCGCGTTGAAAAAGAGGGGCTATTCAGAGAAGGAGATACAGAGCTTATTGGAGGCAAACGGGAAGGAGAATTGTTTCAGCCGTTGGCGCGAGCAAATTAAGAAATTGCAACGGAAACTAGAAGTTGATAATTGTGATAATATTGGGGCTCCATCAATGCAGATGGAGGGAGAGTCTAGGCAAAGTGAGGAAAAAACGCCGCTAGTCGCAATGTCATCAATTGTGTCAATTGTGGATACGGTAAACAAAGTGGTACCATATTTTGCAGGTGGCAATGGCTCCGACGTGCGATCAGAGGTCTACAAGTTCGTGGCGGGTTGCGAGTTGGCTCAACAGGCACTGCCACACGCAGACTCTCTTAGTCTAACAACCTGTATTAAGCAAAGACTGGTAGGGTCAGCTTATGAAATTATAGGAGGGAAGAGTTTCATGTCAGTAAATGATTTGTGTATGGCCGTTAAGAAAGCGTACCTAAAGAGACGATCTTTAAAGCAGATTCGTAATGATTTTAATCGATGCGTTCAGCGCACTACAGAATCGGTAACGTCTTTTGGGTCACGAATAGAGTCGTTACTGATCGAAGCAGAAGATATAATAAACGCACAATGGTCCGCGGATAAAACAGTGTCACAGGTGGCCGAATATCGGCGTTTAGCTAACAAATGTTTTATTAAAGGGTTGAAGGACAAAAACTTGAGACATAGGTTCGTCGGTGCGGAGAATGGAGAGTTATGTCAACTTATAGAGAATGGGGAGTCAGCGGAAGATTTGTTTGGGGATAACGTGGTGAATGTAAATGTGTCCAGTGAAGACCATAAGTTGGTATTAAAGTGTAATTTTTGTGGAGCAGGAGGGCATGGATGGGCAGATTGCTCCATAAGACGAAACACACCGTACTGCACACTATGTGGGGAGTATTGACATGAACAAGGTCCTAAGTGCAGAGAAAGTGGTGAGATTAAATCTAATGGTACAGTTGGGCAAGGCAAGGCTTGTAGTTATTGCAATAAGTCAGGACACGTTGCAGACGATTGTTTTAAAAGGCTCGAAACCTTGTTTTGTCAGGTGTGTAGAGTTAGGGGGCACAACATGAATAGGTTTTGTCGCGATAACTCTGATAGGTTCGTAACCCAGACAGGGAGAGACAGTGGAGCCCAAGGCAGATATGTGGCAATGTCTCAGGTTAAGTGTTTTAAATGCAGCCAGGTAGGGCATATGGCTAGAGACTGTGGAGGGGAACCACCCAGTTCGGGAAACGCAAACCGTCCCAGTCTAGGCCGATAGACTGGGATACCGGATGCGACCCCTGTAAAATTCGGCCAGACATCGGTTGTGGAAAAGAGAATTGTTTCAAGGAACCAAGAAATAAAGTATGGAGGCAAAAAACTAAAGGAGAGACAGCGGTTATATTGGATAAAATAAATTTACACAGGAGTTCGAGGAGAACATATACATTACCACTAAATTTTAAAAGGGTCGTCAAACAGGTTTGGACGGAAGGTAAACACATGTTAGGGATTTTAATATGTATGACATTTTATACAATTGCTCGGGCTGTAAAGGATATATGGGCAAAGACGTACATATATGCAAGAGTCGGTGACGAAGCTAATTCACGAAGTAAGAGTGATAAGGGAATTAACTTTAATGCGTACTCAAGGTCTTCGCAGCACTGCGACGAAGCTTATATAGAATTTTCATGTGATGTAGGGAGAGGGAAGAAATTACTCCTATTGGTGGATTTGGGATCGGATACCAGTTTGGTTAAATCCGAAGCTTTGGCGGTAGAGGTAGGAATAGATAGAACACAGCGGAAAGAGCTCGTAGGAGCATTTGGAGGAAGAATTATGACAGAGAGGACGGTGATCGCTACAAGTAATTACGAACCAGGTCTACAATTAAATCTACATGTCGTGCCGTAGGGGAGTGAGATACCGGCAGACGGGTTGCTGGGTAGAGATGAATTGTGGAATCGGTCAATGATTGATGCGCGAGCTAAATCGTTTAGTTTTTTTCATAATCAGACCAGAATAACGACATTACCGCTTATAAAGAATGGAGCTGAGAGTGGGATTTGTATTGCAGAGGCAGTGACAATCCCTCCCAGGTCCACAATGATAGTGCGAGTCAAAGCAGATATTCCGGACGGAGATATGATGGTTGATAAAGCGGAAATTCTTCCTCAAGTCTACATTGGAGGTACGTTAACTACTTTCAGGGAGGGGGTTGGTGTGGTACATGTCCTGAACGGGAATGAATACCAGGTGCGATTGGGGTTGAAGCATGGTTCGAGGGCCTGGAGACTGGAGAATTGGAGCCTGGTAGATAATGAAGCTACCCTGGTAGGAGAAATACGTACTAGCAAGGCTAACCTACGGCCCCATCATGGTGAATCAGGGCGTCTTCAGCAGATATTTGATGAAATTGGCTTTAGTAGCTATTTTA
Organism: Teleopsis dalmanni; assembly: GCF_002237135.1. Lineage (NCBI taxonomy): Eukaryota > Metazoa > Arthropoda > Insecta > Diptera > Diopsidae > Teleopsis > Teleopsis dalmanni. The sequence goes on along the minus strand of NC_051846.1, from coordinate 119,035,957 downwards.
ATCCAGAAGAAAAAGAGTCGTTAGAGAGTATAGTCAGGGAATTTCCGGAAGTATTTCACCTGGAAGGCGAGGACCTCTCTTATACTACGGTATTGAACCACAAAATACCGATGGGTCCTGGAACAGTGCCAGTAAATACTAAGCAATACAGGCTTCCCGAGGCCCACAAAAATGAAATTAAGAGACAAGTAGACGAGATGTTGGAGAAGGGAATTGTAGCTCCGGGTATTTCACCATGGAACTCGCCCATCCTACTGGTGCCTAAGAAAGGCAACCAAGACGGCAACCAGAAGTGGAGACTGGTCGTTGATTTCCGGAGAATAAATGAGAGAACCCAAAACCAGGTGTTCCCTATTCCCAGGATAGACGAAATATTGGATCAGCTGGGGAGTTGCAGGTACTTCAGCACTTTAGACCTGGCTAGCGGATACCATCAAGTATTAGTGGACTCCAGGGACCGGGAGAAAACGGCTTTTAGTACACAAACAGGTCATTATGAATTTGTTCGTATGCCGTTTGGTCTATCGGGGACCCCCGCGACTTTTCAGCGGATAATGAACAGCATTTTAACAGGCCTCCAAGGTATGGACTGTTTTGTGTACCTAGCTGACATCGTTATTCATGGACGGAATTTGATAGAGCACGAAGAGCGGTTACGGAAGGTATTCGGTGTACTTAGGAAACATAGATTAAAGCTACAAACTGGGAAGTGCCAATTTTTGAGACGGGAAGTGGTTTACTTGGGACATAAGTGTTCAGAAAAGGGGGTTGAACCTGACCCAGAAAAGGTAAAATGTGTCCAGGATATACCCGCACCAAAAAACGTAAAGGAGTTACAAGCATTTCTTGGTCTAATTAATTATTATAGGAAATTCATACCAAGAGCATCTGAAATATCTCTTCCGTTAAATCATTTATTACGGAAAAATGTCAAATTTCAGTGGTCCGAACAATTTGAAGCCGCGATGAAACAACTTAAGGCTGCGGTAACTAATCCCCCAGTACTTCAGTTTCCGGATTTCTCCCAACCTTTTAATCTGACAACAGACGCAAGTAACGATGCGCTAGGTGCGGTATTATCACAAGGGGAATTAGGCAAGGACTTACCGGTGTACTACGCAAGTCGTGCATTGAATCCGGCCGAGAGGAGGTATTCTACCATTGAAAAATAATACCTAGCGATAGTATGGGCGGCTAGAAATTTTCGCTCGTACCTTTTGGGTAGGCATTTTAAGGTTTACACTGATCATAAACCTTTGAGAGGCATGGCTAATCTAAAGGATCAAGGTTCGAGATTAGGGAGATTCAGTTTAGAATTGCTTGAATTCGATTTCGAAATTCGTTATAAGCCGGGGAAGTCAAATCAAAATGCAGATGCGCTAAGCAGGATTCCGGGAGAGTTTGCGGTAACAACGAGGGCACAGATGAAGAATACAGAGGAAAATAACCCAAGGTCGATCAATCCATCAATACCAATGGTAGAGGGCTCTATAGGGGGTGGAGATGATGCCATTTTTTTAACGGACCCAGAGGAAATACAAAGAGTGTTGAAGCAGTTTCATGATACGGGAGTGGGGGGCCACCAGGGGGCGGTGCGAACGTATTTCCGAATTCGCCGTCAATTCAAGTGGACGGGAATGCAACGAAAAATTAAGGATTTCGTGGGAGCGTGTAAACTTTGCCAACGAAACAAGAGCGCGTTGAACGTATGCCAATGGTAATTACGGACACGCCACATCGACCATTCGATAAAGTTTATATGGATTTAGTGGGGCCGTTGCCTCAGACTGCTGGAGGCAATAAGTGGATTGCAACATTTCAAGATGACTTCTCCAAATATATGTGCTGTGTAGCGCTGCCAAACGTAGAAGCAGAGACAGTGGCTAGGGCTTATTTCAATGAAATCGTCTCACGGTTCCAAATTCCCCGTACATTAGTGACGGATAACGGGGCGAATTTTACCTCCAAAATGTTTAGGGCAACATGCAAATTATTGGGCACTAAGAAATTGTTTACGACGCCATACCACCCGCAGGCCAATGGATCTTTGGAGAGAAGTCACAGACCCCTCGCAGAATTTCTGAGGAGCTTCGTAGCAGAGGATGGAAGAATTGGGATAAATGGCTTCATCACGCCATGCATGTCCACAACAATCACATACACTCAGCTACCAGACAAACGCCCACAAGAATTCTTTTCGGATTTGAGTTTGAGATGCCAGTCTCATTAAAAAGGAAACCCTCTCCTTTGTATAATATTGACGACTACACTCAAATTTTAAAATATCAAATACAGCGGACCCATGAGCTAGCTAGAACTCACACTATGGCAGCGAAACAGAGATCTAAAGGATATTATGACCAGGGAACCAAGGAGAGGTTGTTCCAAGTGGGGGATATGGTCTGGTTAGGAAACCAGCAAAAGAAAAATAAATTTTCCCCTGTTTGGGAGGGACCATACCGAGTGATACGGGTTCGTGAGCCAGTTAACGTGCTAGTTGCTAGTCAGTTGCTAGTCAAAGGAAAAGACAAATGGTTCCATAAGAATCTGGTAAAGGGGGTTCGAGGTACCGTAGCAAACCGTGTATAGTAAGGAACATCTGCGAATCAGATGTAAAGGGAAGGTCTTGTATGAGCATTCAATGGGTAAACAGCTTTGGAAACGTTTAGTTGTATTATTAATTATATTATGCATTTTTAATTGTAGTTAATATAGTAAATTAGTTATGTAATCCAGTATACATACGCATATATATTTTGTTAATACTTAAGATTAAAGTGTAATTTAACTTTTATTTTTTTAATTTAAAAAAAAAAAAAACAAAAAGATGAAGTTGTAATTTAGAATTGTATTTAAGATATTAAGGTAGTTATATAAAATAAGATTCACATATGTATTTTATTATTACTTAAGATTAAGATGTAATTTAATTTTTATTTTTTTAATTACAAAAAACAAAAAGATGAAGTTGTAATTTAGAATTGGATGTAAGATAGTTAATTAGTTATATAATCTATATGTAGTTAAAAACAAAAAAAAAAAATTTAATTATAAATAAATTATACCGCTTGAGCATTCACTGCCACTGTCAACATACCCGGAATAACACCGCCACACAGAGCCGCACAATACCGATCAACAACCCAGGGTTTCCTTTTCGTTCAAAAGCATTAAGGCTCCTCCGCAAGGGGGAAGGGGTGTTGTGAATGCACCTTCAATAGGGTGTCATCAGAGTCAGGTCGACCGGCAGAAAATGGTGAGCGCGCATGTAAGAGAGGCGCAGGAGATAAACCGGTCGATTCTGACGAGCTTTTTCGAACAACGTGTGCAGTTGAGGGAGATCTTGCAAGAACCTCGTGGGAGCAGAGGCAGTTTTGAATAAGTGATTGAAGTGAACAAACCAGAAATAAAAAGAATTTAATAAATTTATAATTAAATTAAACGAATTAAATATTTTTAATGAATCGGTGAATATTTATATATAATCAAGAAGGAATTTAGAAATAAAAGAATTAAATAAATTTATAATTAAATTAGACGAATTAAATATTTTTAATGAATCTGTGAATATTTATATATAATCAAGAAGGAATGTGGTTCGAGTGATTAGGAACTACAACATGACCATAGATACATCAATTTTGATCTAGATTTTGTGGAGAACCCTGAAATGAACAGATCATCTAAACCAATAAATAGGAAACGTACTGTATGGCCCATTTTTCGAGCCAACCTGGAACCCAACTTACAGTTGGACCCTCCCACTATTCTCAACTGTTCCTTAGCTAGCCAGAAAAAGATTAAAAATCCTTGGATCTCCTTTTCTAACTGACCTGACTGAGTTGTCATTCTGTTAATGTCACGTTGGTTTTCCTTTACCGAATAGGGGAGTCGTTACCTTTCTTTTCGACGTTGAATGTATACTGATTAAAATCTATATACAAATAACGTAACTCCTGTGGTACCACAATGGGCAATTATTTGTGCTTAAGTGGGCTTTTTGGGACACAAGGCCGCCATTTCAACCTATACCTATACCTATGCACAGACAGTGGCAGATCGTTACCCAATACCGCACATTCAAGATTTCACAGAAAATTTTAGCTGCAAAGCTATCTGCACCACACTTGACCTAGAACGCGCTTACTTCAGTGTACCAATAGTACCCGAAGACAGGAAGAAAACAGCTATAATCACACCATTTGGGTTGTTCGAGTTTAATGTGATGACATTCGGGCTGTGCAATGCGGCTTAAACTTTTCAACGGTTCATGAACCAAGTATTTAGCGGTTTGGATTTCACGGTTTGTTACATAGACGATATCTGCATCGCGTCTAAGAATGAAGCCGAACACATTCAACACACATGCACAGTGTTTCAGCGTTTATACCAATACGGTCTAAAATTCAACATTACCAAGTGCATGTTTGCTCAGACGGAAGTTACTTTTCTCAGTCACAGTATTGATCAAAATGGCATTCGTCAGCCAAAAGAAAGGGTTGAAGAAATTCTCAATTTTCCGAAGCCAAGCAGTGCGCAACACTTAAGTGGACAAAAGAAGCCGAATCAGCATTCGTTGATTATAAGAAAATGCTTGCTGATGCCAGTTCACTTGCACACCCAACAGCAGAAGCCAATCTCATTCTACATGTCGATGCGAGTAATACCGCAGTGGGAGCTGCACTGCATCACATCCGTGAAGGACGACTCGAACCACTTGGATTTTATTCAAAGCGGTTAACTGACACACAACGACGGTACAGCACCTATGGCATAGAACTTCTTGCCATTTATCAAGCAATTAAGCATTTCAAACACATAGTAGAAGGCAGGAACTGTACGGTGTTGACTGATCATAAATCCATCATTTTCGCACTTCAGCAAAATCCTGAGAAAGCATCGCCCAGACAACCTCGTCATCTGGATTACACAGGTCAGTTTATTACTGATATCAGACATTTTCCTGGAAAAGACAATAGCGTTGCTGATTTTCTTTCACGAATTGACGAAATACAGGGGGAAAAGCAGATTGACTTTGATATGTTATCAAAAAGCCAACAAAGTGACCTGGAGCTATAACAACTCTTATCACAAGGTAAGACTTCGCTTCACCTTAAATTAGTGCATCTACCTAGTTCATCGAATCTCATTGCGTGTGATTTCTCAACAAAACATGCGCGACCTTCGATCACAGATGAATTTCGTAGGCATAATATATAGACATAATATATGTCAACCCGATAGCAAGTCCACAGCAAAACTAATCAGTAAACGATTTGTCTGGCCAAATATTAAGAGGGATGTAGCGAAAATGTTAAAAACATGTCCACAATGTCAACGAGCTAAAATAGGTAGCTCGTGGTAGAGCACGAATAATTGTGAATAATTGTTTTGTTATAGCTCTTTTCTTATTGTCTCATGATTAACAAGAACATTAAATTGTTTTTCCAGATCTAATACCAATGATCGTAAAGAAATTCGAGAATTTTTATCAATTATTCGCAATATTCTTTTTATATGGCTATCGGACAATGTTTTAATGCGGTGGCCTGCTGGTTTCAAACTAATGCGATTCTTATTTTCTGCTCTGTTTATGATATTATAAATTGTTCTTAACTTAATATTAAACATTTGACTTAATTCCTTAGCAAATTAGCCGAGGTAATAATTATAATATTCTATCACAATATTAGGCCTTTTCGGTGCACACTACTGTATTGATAAAAAAAAATGTATGCTGGTTTATATTCGTTATGCGAGACATTGGCATCACTGTTGCAATCTGTCAAGTGTTATGTTTTAACAAATCGCAATAGTGGAATAATGCTGTAGTGTGTACATGCTTTGACTTATTTGCTGACCGCGTTATTTTCTATTCCCACGCTAAACTGTGAAAAGTTGATGCAAGACGAATATGATATCGTACTTTTATTTAAAAGACCTTGAACGTCTTGTGCGAGGCATAAATGCTGAGCTCGCAAGTTTCGCTATGTGCACACTACCGTCCAAGTAAGTTCAAGAATGAAATACATTAATAAAATCAGTATGAATAATTGACTTGAATTGAACGGTGTTTTAATTAAATAATTAATCGACACTACAATGCAACAAATTTCATTTTGTATAAAAATAAATAATTAACATACATTGAAAATAAAAACGAATGGTAAAAATATTGAAAATTCAAAATAAAACACTGAAATTTTTCTTTTTTTTCCAATTTTCAAATTTATGAAATTTTAGAATTTTGTTTGAATTTTTGTTTTGTATGATTGCAATATTCGTTGGAATTTCCAATGAAGGTTCACAATAGTTCACTTATTGCGCTTATTTCGGTAACATTTTTTTTTACTGGCCGATGTGATGTAGAGAAAATAGTGTTGTTTTGCGTACATTTCGGCCAGTATAGGCCAGCAATTTTCTGTTTTTCGCCATACTTGGGAGCCTTCGAAAAGGCTGATTATTTGAATTTGTTCTTTAGCCTGGCATATATAATTACGTGCGTTTAGTTATTCGTTCACATAACACACTGTGGTTTATTAATTAATAATAAAACTGAAAAATTTATGCAGAATATTAAAACAAAAAACAAAAACCAGACACATCTAACGGTATTTTGTCCCGTTAAAAATATGAAATTGCAAAATTGCAAACATAATGTTGATACTACAAATTTGGTGTTTTTGTTATTTTTGTGGATTATTTTTTTGTTCTTATGATACTTTTGATTATTTTAAGATAAATATGTGGAAAAGTGTTAAGTTAATTTGTAAACTTTTTAATTTTTTTTATTTCAAAATTAAATCGTTTTTATTGTGCATTTAATAAACTTTTGTAACATTTTTTGGTTTTGCAAACACAATGTTAACGAACTGTGTTATAATAATAAGCAGTTTTTTTTATAGTAGAATCCATGGAATTGTGTTGTTGTCATTTTTGTGTAGTGGCGTATTGAGTGTTTGTATCTTACCGCACCGTGCGCACACATTTTTTAGCAGCAAGTTTCCTAGGGGATCGTTCAAGGTAGAACGAAGCGCTAATGTTTAGTACGAAAATAGTCAGTGTATGTGTATGTATGAAGTGTATTTACCAACTCAATTCGTATTGTGGACGGAAAAAATTTTCATGTTTTTTTAAGGATTTAAGAATATTTGCATTACGCGAATATCAAATATATTTTTCCAGAATAATAATGAATACAATTTTTTAGCTTCAACAATTTCAAAATACATAATTTAATTTAAAAAGTATACTAGAATATTTTAAAGTGTTGAGCAGATTTGTTACATCAGTCATCTACATGTGTAATTATCTCTTCCGTTGATTAAGCAATCCCTTAGCGCAGTGAGCCAAGACTATACACGATATACATATGTATTTACAGTGAACACTTAAAATCTTGAAACTGTTGTCAACGCAAGTATTTGGTATAAATGGGTACTAAGCAAATGTGTTTGCAATGCAATCGATATAAAACTTATGTTTGTATTGATAAACAAAATTGTGGACACAATAAGCAAGTATGAATTCATATATTTTATTAATAAAACAATACATTACATAATTCGGAATTTGTTAGTGTTTGCAATAACAAAACCAATGGATGAAGGTAAAATATTATTTTTACAACAAATGGAAGCAGAAGATTGTTTGCATTTGGTCAGTCTTTGTGTTTAGTTGCCTATAAGATCTAGAAATTAAAATAGGGAAGAATCAAAACAATTTCAAAGCTTCATATGTCTATATGCTTTTTCTAAACCAGATAATGACAAACTAAAATCAAGTAAACTTGTACATTATATATTAAATACATATATATATGGTGATATAACGTTTCAATTTATTTATTTATTAGTTATCATAATATATCCAAACAAAAATATGTGGTTTTCTCTTAGGTGCACAAAACCTTTGTCAAAATAAAAACTTCTAAAAACATCAGAATATAACAAAGAAGATTGGTTTAACAAATTTGGTACTGACCAATACGTAAATCGATTTTGAATCATCAAAAAATTGATCTCTATTTTAAAATAATTTTTTTTACACTTAATACATACATATTACAGTTAGTACATATGGACAATATATAAAGCATAACGTAATTTTTTTAACCAAATATTTTTAATACGAGTACACATAAAACGAGTAAACACATAACTTATATGAAATTCTTTGAAACTTAAAAGGATTTAAACAGGATATATAAGGACAAAAATAAAATTAAAGTTTTATATTATTTAGTATATAAATTATAAGAAGATTAAATTTTAGAATTGCTGTCTTATCTAAAATAGGTAAAATGTTTTATACTTTAAAGTTATAATTTCTTACAATAATGCTCGTAAAAATAAAATATTGAAAAATCTTTCGAATTATTTATTATTAAAGATCAATATTAATATTTTTCAGGAAGTGTATTCAAATTAAAAATTTATTTGCGCAATCGTTGAGCGTTTACCTAAATTTTTTGAAATATTGCTGATCAGAACTTAAAATATAGAAACTTTTCTCAGTGCATGTTTTATTTTAAAATTAGAGAAAATGTAAAAAATTTAGAATAAATATGTGATAATGGCTATGGTGACCAGTGTTCTAATATTTTGGCAAGCTCACGAGAATAATTTTTCGATGCAATCAAAATTATAAAAGTAGGAAACTCAGAAAAACTTGACTCTTACCAAAAATTTCAACGGAAAAACAGTCAACGTTCGCATTGTGCTTCATTGTCACTGCTTCATAAGTGCTTGAAATAATACTACAACAAAATAAATAGTTCAAATTCAAAAATAAATGATAACATTTTGGCATCTACTGTGGGTATTTCAATTCTACTGTTTTTGCTGCAATTTTTACCTGCCATAAAATTCGTATATGTTTAAAAAATATTCTGTTGCTATGCAAAAGTGCGAAAAGAGTGTATTTTACGAAATTAGTTGAGTTATATAAACAAAAATTCGACACTAAAAAATATAATATAGAAACAACATAACTTGTATTTAGAAGTAGTGTAAAAATTTTTATCCGTTTTTATTTGTAATATAAACTTATAAATATGTGAATGCAAATTGAATGTTTTGAAATGAAATAAAATAATTGCTACATTTGCAGTCAGAGTTTTAAGTTTAATATTTTTACGACAAAATTTGCAACTTAAAGAATTTACATTTTCTGCATTCAACCAAACTTTATAAACACTAAAATAATTATTATATTAAATTACATTTAAATACAAATTTTTATATTCGAATAAAAATCGTGAATAGCAGAATATGATGGATGTATCCCATGAACTAGGTTCTTTGCGATATGTTGTGGTAAGTAAAAAATTATGTTATAAAAAAAAAATTTATATGTATTATGTTTATAATAATGACTCGAGTCTCATTTATTGAAATGTCTTATAGACTTATCCACACGTCAATATAATAAGTTCTATACAGCTACCATTTGTTTTTATATTGCTAAGCTTAACAGGTATTAAAAACATCATTTCGAATGCAACTCCATAACGATATATTTTACGGAAAAAGTATTTAACAATGAAAGCTATTATAACAGGTATTGAGGTACATACATTTCACAATTTTATCAGTGGTCTTGGAATTATTTTTTATATATAATTATTCGTAAATAATTTTTTGAGAATGCAAGTACCAAGCTACCTGTTACTATTATAATAGATCTAATACTGGTTGTATGAACTTTATTGTATCTTTTTTATATTGTACATTGTTTATCATTTGATAATAGTTTATTTAGTGGTATAAGATACTAGTAATTTTAGCTTTATTATATATCATTTTAAATTTTTTGCATTATAAAGAAGTTTATAACAGGTCTATTATATATTTATATCAAGCCTACAGCTTTAGCCGTGTGCCGGCTAACTGCTTCTTATAAATATTAAAAAAATATAATTAATATTAAATTCAATTACGTATATAGTGATAGAAATCATGGGCGATTGCAATGTCTTTGACATCTGTCAAAGTCAAGTCTTTGTTTATAAAAAAGGTATTTTGAAAAAAGTTGTAGTTTGGACGCCGAAGAAAGAAGAAAAAAAACAGCAAAAATAGTTATTCAATAATCAATTATTCAATAGTGCAATAGGGCAAGTGCTTTGGTTAATGTCACTAATTAAATAAAAAAAAATGACAAAAAAAAAAAACTGGAACTAGAGCACTGAACGTTTGTGTAGCCTTGGCTACTTGTGGATAAACACGATAAGTCATCGCTTCTAATTTGACAGGCACGAGTTCTAAGCCTGGCACTTGCAGTCCAAACAAATTATATACGGACTATAAACTAATTATAAATTCGATTATTTCCTAAGACCACTGACGATGAGTATTTGGCTTATAAAATAATACTTAACAAGAATCACCACACTAAAATATAAATTACTAGATACCCCGTCAAACGTTGTTTTGCCGTATAAATTATTTCTAGTGATTTTTTTTTTAAATAAATGATAACGAATGTATTGTAGGTTTGTGGGGATGAGTTCTATGATAAAAAGAGTAATTGAGCGCTGTAGACGATGACCGCCGATAAAAACACCAACCATTTGTTTCCTTTATTCAATGTATTTCATTAAAGTAACAGACATATTCATTGTTTGATCTCTTAAAAGTTTAATTGAAAAAGTGATGTTTTATCCTAAATTATAAAAATGAAAAATAAAGTACATCAATATAAATTTCGAAGTGCAACACAGTGGAAGATATTTTTTACAGTCCATCGCAAATAATTAGCCAACGCAAATAAGCTTAATGGTTGGCCCACGCGAGAACATGCTACGTATAGTTGTCCGTGTGAAAAACATGGTGCGTTCAAATCTAACCCGTGAACAGACATCGTTTGAGCTTCCAACTTATTGATGGTCATTACGAATGCTAATCTAATAGAAAATTGAACGCGTTTGAATTCAATTGGCACGTCTGTGGGAATTATTGGAATTCGTGGCAGTAAAACATTTTCGTCTCAGAACTTGCCATTTAAAATGGTGGCTTCGATAAAGTTTTTCTTCGATTTTTTAATAACCAATTAAACTGATGGGTTAAAATTCCGAAATAAAATAACCCAAGTAGAATCCAACTTACAGTCGTAGAAGGTATGGTGGCATGTCTGGAAAATCCAGTGAGTCTAAAAATTTACAGCTTCGTTGACATCACAAACTGTATCTATCGACATTATATGATTCGTTTGGCATTGGCAGCAATGAACCTACTTTGTAATACACTTGGCCTTTGATTATAAACGCAGATTTATCGCAGTATTGTAAACTATTTTCGTTGCTCTGAACAGAGTCATTTGGAAGCATGAATTGAATATGCGAATGGACTTTACAAGCAGGTTAGAATCTTCATGCGTGCCGATGAGCTAGCTGTTCAATAGTTCTGGTGGTTTCTTAAAGCAAATAAACTAATAAATCGCTTTTTATTAAACACTTGAGCTTGTGAGCTCCCGGCTCGTGAGACCTCATGAGCAGCTCTTCAATATGAGCAACTTGAAGGCTCACGCTGGTGAGCAGCTCTTTAATATGAGCCAATTATGGGCTCACGCTCATGAGAAAATTTTGGGCTCACATAAGAATTGGGCTCTTGCTCCTGAGCCTGAGCTGCTCATGAGTGAGCAAATACACAGTTTTGGGTCCGAAGTATGTGCGTGTGAGATCAACATATTCAACAACCACACAATACCAAACTGTCGGTTGAAACACACTGTCAACACTCTGACTTGGATTCCATTGAATCACAAAAATCAATGGATTTATGCGACATCAACATCTTCACCAGCAACTGCAGTATGTAATAAGAAAATCATACCACTAAATCTAAAAGGTTCAATTCAGTGGGCCATACAAAGTGAAGTGTTTCCAGTCACCAGTAATTGTGACAGTAGAAGATATGGACACTGAAACCACGAAAACAGCACACGTAAGCGATAATTGTACTAACATCGTGAAGGTTCTAATAGTGAAGCTGACGAAGACGAAATATAAACAAGAAAAGAAAATAAGGAAAAATGGTTGTGAATATAATCTCGTCCCTACACTAGAAATCAGTTTTCGTCGGAAGTACTGAGGGAATGTAATGATCAATTTTTTTGTCTAAATAAAATTGATCTTACAGTAATAAAAACCTAGAGTAAACAAAATATTAAAATTATGGAATGGTGAATATTTCACTGATATTACCTAAAAACATCACGCCTAGCCCACAATAATGATTTCAACGGAATCCAGCTATTGTATAAATTGAAAAAAATGGTTATAGTCATGCAGTGGCACATAAAAAAAAATGAAATGAAATGAAGTTGATGATTTAATAATATTTAATGCATTTATTATAAGCTTACGTACCAAAACTCACATTAGCATATAAATTTAAAGTCAAATTTTGTAACAAAGTGAAGTTTACTAAAATAATTTATAAAGAGGATACAGACAAGGAATTTGTGGAACTCTGTGATCGGTGCCGTATAGTTTTCATTTCAAAGAAATATTTATTTTTCAAAGAAAGAAATTAAAAATTCAAAAAGTTTAAATTCACGACATTGGCATATTTAAATTCACAACATTGGCAAATATCAAATATACGGTTAAGACAATGGACTGTCAAATGGTAGCCATATTATTTAGGGAAAGAAAACCAGAACGGCAGAAAATCACCAAATGTTAAATTTCAAAAATTTATTTTTATTATCATTAGATTTGTCACATATAAATATATACATTTAAACAGGGAAAAAAATATTTATCCATTAACCATTTTTATTTATTGTGAAAGGCTGAACAGAGAAATAGTGCATTAAACTAGAATAATTTAATTGACTTCGTTTTTTTTATTCAGAGATAAATTTTATGCTATCAAATTGTTACAAAAAAAATTTTTTCTCAAAAAAAAAAATCAGAAATATATATATTCAGATAAGAGGTACTTGTTGAAACTTAGATTATAAAGTAAGGTATTAAATTTAGTTAAATCAACTGAGTTAAATTTTTTTTGTTTTTTTTTTTATCTTTTTAGTACCTTAATAAATTAGATATAAGTTCGTTTGCCGTTAATTTGTTTAAAAGAAAAATAAACTTTAATCAGAAAAACTTTATCCAGTCTTGTTGTTTTTTTTGTTTTTTTGTTTAATTAATAAATTATAATTTAACGTTTAGCAGTGAACAGCAGTGAGCGAATGACGTCATCACAACAGCTGCGGTGAGTACCTGTATTTTTTTCTGGTATGAATAAGTAAGTATTGGTTAAAGAGAAAAAAATTTAGAACAAAAATAGAGAGGAAAACAACATTAGACGACAAGGAATAGAAGTGCATCCCAAAATAAACATTAACATTTTTTTTTGCTTTCGATGCTAACGAAGAAAATATGGGATTTGTTGAAATTTGGTTTTTTTTTTATTATTAACAGATTTATATAATATATTATTTAGTACATACTTGTAGTTTTTTTATTACATTTAATAAACCTAATAATTTATTGGTCAATAAATGTCCGTTGAAATATCACTCGTGAAATTTTTGTTGTTTCCTCAATCATTTTCTTTTCTAGTCGAGGTCTTTTTTTATTTAATTAATTAGCATTTTTTCTGTGATTTGCTTTAAGTAAGTACAGCCATTAGCTTTTATCACAAACTACAGAAATTTAGAAATTTCAAAATTTCAGAAATTATTCAGGAAAATTGTAGTAACCAAGAAATTAGTTGTAATTCGATCTGACTCCAATTCTTTTTTTTTTTTGGTTCTGTATAGAAAAAACTAAGTGACAACAAAAAATTTTTTTGCAAAATACGTCTAACAACAACAATAAAAACAGGTTTTAATGCAATATGTACAAAAACTTTCGTTGTGTAAAAACTTTTGACTAGGGCTATATATGCTGTATTATTTAAAAATTAACAATCAATTACAACAAATAAATTAACTAAAATACCCTTGACCATGCATGCCAAACAATGAACTTGTTACAAACTGCAAGAATGCATTTTCTTGCAAACAAAATTTGACGCTTTTGTTTATATGTACAAACAAAAGCGTGTGACGAGTTTTGGGCATTGCATTGACAAAGTCATTTTTTTTACATTAAAATGTATTTCAAACAAATTATTTGATACAATATAAACAATTATTACAAGCAAAGTAATACAAACAAATAAATTTATACAATTCATATAATATAACATTTAACATTCTCCCCCGCGTTGAACGACAGTTCAACAATATAAATCCCTAGCTGTCAGGTAGTCAGTCCGACTATATGTTGATAAAGAATTCTCGCGACTGTCGACGTGGCATGGGTATAGGTGTCGTGAGGGTGGCTTCTTCATCGGATTGAATTTCAACATGTTTTTTCTGCAATTTCTTCTTCATCATGATTATGATTAATATCAGCCCTATAACGAGTGCAGCGTAAGCTATGGTGAAGCTGTGGTACTTGTGTGACTGAAATTGATTTGGAAGATCATTTATCTGGTATGACTGCAAAACCTTCTGCAATACTGTGAGCTCTTTCAGCTGTTGATCGTATTGGTTGTAGCATAATGTTGACAGTGTACTGTTGCTGCTGTAAGCATCTGATGTCTTCATAGGGGATTGTAGCCTTAATTCGGAGATTTTACCAAGACTACTGTATGAATATCTTGACGTGCTTGCAATTATTTGTTGTCCTTGCACGAAAACGAAGTTGTATTTAAGCACGCAGTCTGGAACGATCGTCAATAAGCCTGAACCTTTTAGATTTAGTGGTATGGTTTTCTTATTACATACTGCAGTTGCTGGTGAAGATGTTGATGTCGCATAAATCCATTGATTTTTGTGATTCAATGGAATCCAAGTCAGAGTGTTGACAGTGTGTTTCAACCGACAGTTTGGTATTGTGTGGTTGTTGAATATGTTGATCTCACATGCACATACTTCGGACCCAAAACTGTGTTGTATGCGGACGTTGGCACAAAGAAATTCCCCTTCCTTTATGGTCTCTTAAAGACTTAAATCGGATTTCATAAGAGGAAAATATTGATCATGATGCGTATTAATAGCCAAAATAGAACTGCATGAGTCAATTACTGCCATGGAGTCATTTAACCAGTTCGGAATTGGAATTAGTTTAAATAATTCAAATCGTTCAAAAAATGTTTAGTCAGGGGTAGTGTTATACTAAAAACTGCATGCTGCTGTGTGATTCAATATGTTTAAAGTGATTAACTGTGCTTGCACATGATGCGTTTGGTTTTATTTGTTGACAAGCTTGATGTAGCGACGTTATTCCTGTATTTAGAGCTGATGCTTTTGTCCAATAAAGACTTAAGTCGTAATAAACTAATAGATTTCATTCAGTAGTTGATATGGCAGCTATGCCCAGATTTTCAAAGTGAATACCCAATTTCGACCCAAACCTTTTATTATCAATTGGAGACCCTATTACTATTGGCAATATCAATAATAGTGTGAGTAATACAGAACAGTATAAGTTAGTCGGCAGTTTTTTACGTTTTGTCTTGGGCTCTTCATACGACTCTTTTTTATCTTCAATAATTACGTTGTCAGGAGGTATTTCGTGATCAGCTTCAGCCATTGTTGGTTGATCATCTATATTAACAGGCAGTACAGCTAATCGATGAATTGGGCGTTTAAAAATGCCTGTCGATGTTTTAACGTCAACTACTCGGATACGTTCATCTGTACCCTTGTACACATGTACAATTCGTCCCAAGGGCCACTGCATCACTGGGACGTTATCTTCTTTGATTATAACCATGTCTCCTAACTGTATGTTGGCAGATTGTGTTTTCCATTTGTTACGTTGTTGCAGTTCCATCAAATATTCGTTAGACCAGCGTTTCCAGAAATTATGTTTTAACTGGGAAACTAGGTTCCAACGTGACAATAACGTGTGTTTTTCTGGTTTCGATCGGCTGTCTACATGAGTTGTAAGAGCTTCTCCAATTAATAAGTGTCCTGGAGTTAATGCTGTCAAATCAGTTGGATCATTGGACATTGGAGTCAATGGTCGTGAATTTAATATCGCTTCAATTTCCACCACCACTGTTTCGAGTTCTTCATACGTCAATGATGCTGTTGAAACGCTGCGTAGTAACAAATATTTTGCGGACTTTACGGATGCTTCCCATAAACCGCCAAAGTGTGGAGCCCTTGGTGGAATAAAATGAAAATTTATTCCTGTAGTACTGCAAGCAGAGATTATTGCTTCTTGTCCTTCATTAGAATAAATGCTTTCTTCTAGTTCTGCTAACTGGTTTTTGGCGCCTACGAAGTTTGTTGCATTATCACTGTAAATATTCAAACAACGCCCTCGTCGACCTATGAATCGTTTTAATGCTCCAATGAAAGCATTTATTGATAAGTCGGTCACTAACTCGAGATGTACCGCCTTTGTGGTAAAGTAACAAAAGACAGCAATATATGCCTTTGTTGGCTTTTTGCCCCTCACCTTGTAGTGGATCCAAATTGGTTCGCAATAGTCTACTCCAGCATTAATGAAGGGTCTTGCAGGAGTCACTCTTGGTTCTGGTAGATTGTCCATAATTTGTTGGCATAGTTGCGGATGTGCTTTGTTGCATCGAATGCATCGCTGAACCGTCGCTCGTGCTATTGATTTACCTTTAATCGGCCAAAAACGTTGTTGTACTATACTCAATAGTGACTGCGGGCCACAGTGCTTGTTTTCTTCATGGACCATCACGAATAATAATTTTGCCAACGGATCGTTGTATGGAATCAGCATTGGATGTTTAGAATCGTATGGTAATGATGAGGCTTCTAAGCGTCCTCCTACTCTAAGAACATTTGCATTATCAATGAATAGACCAAAGTGCTGTCTGAACTAGATTTATCAACATTGCCTTTTTTCTTCAGTTGTTTGATTTTTTCATGAAAATCACTACCCTGAATGTGACATATTATAGTAATTAATTCTTGTGCTAAATCCTGTATATAAAATCTGCGTCATTGCATTGAGTTGCTACAGCTGCAATCTTTTTCTTCTCCAGATCAACTGGACCTTGCAATGATGATGAAAACCTTTGTGGCCATACTTCCTGCCTTCCATGCAAAAAGAACGGTCCTTGATAACACATCAGTTGGGTTGTCCTTTGACCTAACATGTCGCCACTGCTCACACAGAGTTAAAGTTTGATTTCTTGCCACCCTGTTAGCTACAAATGTTTGAAATGATGAGGACTGTGAATTGATCCAAGACAACACAATATCTGAATCAGTCCATAAAAATATTGGCTGGTCCTTTTCCTGAAGACCACTTTTGACTCTTGCTGAAAGTTCCGCTGCTAGGACTGCCGCACATAACTCAAGTCGCAGTAGCGTTTGTTTTCTGAGTGGTGCTACTATTGACTTTGCACATAATAGTCACACTATTATTCTACCGTCCTATAAAATTGCTCTGATATATGCTGCAGCACCATATGCCTTTTCAGATGCATCAGCAAAAATATGTAGCTGTGTTGATGATGGAACCTCGCCTCTGAAGATATGTCTTGCCACTTGAAGGTTTTCAAGAGTACTTAAATTTTCTCTAAATGTTGACCATGTTGTACGAAGATCTGTAGGAAGTGGTTCATCCCAAGATAATTTCAATTGCCATAAGTGTTGTATGAATATCTTTGCTTTCACTATTACACTATTTCACTATTAATAAATCAAGTGGGTCGAACAGTCTAGCTAAATCAGAACTTACGATTATCATTATTATTATATTATTATTATAAATCAGAACTGATTATTCCTGATTATTCCTTGAGAAATATTTTTCAAAAGTTGAGGATGGTTTGCGCTCCATTTCCGTAGATAAAAATGATGCTTCTTCAAAGTATGGATTAGTTGTCTTTGAGCTTCAATAGCCGTATTTAAACTATCTGATCCACAAAGCCAATCGTCAACGTAGAAATTGTCACACAGGATTTGAGCTTCTAATGGATAGTTCATCTTGTTTTCTAATGCTATCTTTTGCAGACATCTTGTTGCCAGATTAGGAGCTGCTCGAGTCCCATATGTAATTGTGTTTAGCTGATAATAACGAATCGTTGAATTTGGACTGCTTCTCCAAATGATAAGTTGACAGCGCCGATCTTCAAGATTGACGACACATTTTCTCGATATCTGTGGTGAAAACAAACCGTGGTCGCCTGAAACGGAGCAAAATTGAAAAGAGTTCGCTTTGAACTGTCGGTCCGTTATACATTAAATCATTCAACGAGTGTCCAGATATAGTATTAGCTGATGCATCAAAAACCACTCGAAATTTAGTAGTTGTACTATCTGGTTTTAGACCCAATCGTTCATACTCTTCCATAAACTGCACATATTGTTTCCGCAACACATCATTTTTTGATAGTAGTCGTTCAAGACTGATGAGCCTTCTCCAAGCTGTTTCTTAAGATTCGCCTAACGTCAATGTGTTTTCCAGAAACGGCTTTTGTATGAACGTTCTGAACAAAAGATTCGCATAATTTTTTTTCTTTGGATAATGTCCTCTCTGTTGTATTCACCTCATCCATTCGCCATAATCGTTCAATTGCATCTTCTAACGATGAATTATTATCAACAGCCTCCACGCCACCTCCAAAAACTGCACATAAAACGTTTGATGTGTCTGTATTTGATGCAACCTTGCCACTGACAATCCAGCCAAGTGTAGAATTTTGCAAGACTGGAAGCCCAGAAGCAACCGTGATTTTACCCTTTTTTAACACACTGAAATAGAACTCCGCACCGAGTAAAATATCAAATTTTCCTTGTTGGAAAATGTTGCATCTGCTAACTGAATGCTATTCGGGACCTTCCATTTGGAAATATCGTAGCTGGAACTTGGTTGAGGTGGAACTATGTTTGGAAGCACAAGCGCTTCGACTTCTATAGTGAACCTCGAGTTAATGTGAACCTCGAGTTTGATGTTAACGCGCTGCGTTGAATTTTTGTGCACCTTTCACATACCTTCTATGCACAATAACGATTTTGTTTTCGATATATTGAGCCTTTTGACAAGACGCTCAGAGACTATGTTCACTTGTGAACCAGAGTCTAGTAATGCTCGGACTTCACTTGTATTTCCATTAGCTGCAGTTATTTTGACTCTTGCAGTTGGCAAAAAAACATATTTACGATGACCTGTGGATGTGTTTGCTGTCGCTGTAGTAACTGCGGTATTGTACCCACTTGAAATAGGTTGCATGTTTTGTTTTGTCTGATTGTTAGTTTCCAAATGTAGCAACGTGTTATGCTTTTTATTACATTTGGTACAACTTCTTGATAAACATTTGTACATCACGAGATCATTCTTGAAACAGTTGAAACAGAGGTGTTGGTTTTTCACCCAATCCAATCGTTGCGAGGGCTCAAATTGCAGGATTTCACGGAAATGGTACAGTGGGTGCCTGTCTACATTGCACAGTTTGCAATTGTTGTTTCCTTTAGAAGCTGTTACAGCCGACGAATCTGATTTATTTCGGTCTGCTTTAGTTTTTATGGCCACCTTATCTTTTAGTTCTACAACTTTCATCAGTTGAAATTGTAGCTCTAAAAAGGCTAAAAACTCCTGAATGTTTTGTATCTCTTTTGGTTTTGGCAGAGATTGCTCATATCTAATGAGCATCGTTCGATCGAGTTTTTTTTATTAGTACCTGTAACAAAATTGGGTCCCAAAAAGTCGTTTGAACGTCAAGATTGTTCAGTGCTAAAAGACATTCTTTCGTTGTGTCATGTAAATTTTTAACTGCTGCCACAGTTGATGTGCCTGATGGCTGATTTAGAAGTTCATCGATTAACGTGGACGACAAGACCCTTTTATTATTATAACGGTCTTGCAGTAATGTCCAAGCTGCCGAATAATTGTCCTCCGTTATGCTGAAATGACATCAATTTTTCAGCTTCACCTGTCACATGTGATTTCAAATACTACATTTTTTGAGCAGCTGGCAATGGCTGTTTGTCTACTATTTGTGTAAATAAGTTAAAAAATTTCCTCTATTTTAAGTAATTCCCATTAAAACTTGGGTTTGATACCTTTGGCAATGGCAGTGAGGAACGCATATTTGTTTCTGCTACTGCTGCTTGTTTGTTTTGTAGTTGATCCAGTTTTATGGACAGCTCTATCTAACATTGTAGTACCAAATCTTCAATTTGGTAATATTCATCTTGGTTAAATCCTGACGATAGTGGATTTTCCAAGTTTTCCCACAGTTCATCATGCAAACATCCCAGTTGGTTCCACTGTTGCATGATCGTGTTTGATTTAATTCCGTAGTATTGAATTGGCTGTATGCCTTCGCTCTCTGACAAGCTCTCTACTAATCTTTTTGGAGCTGCCATTCGAGCAGTTATTTTCCTTATCAAACCATTTGTTGTAGCCACTAGTTGCGGCTGTGATACCATTTGGTTACTAGCACCTTCACCAAAATTGTCTGCTGCTTTGATTCGAAGGGCTTCTATCTTGAATATTTCAATATATTCATTTGTTACTTCTTTTATTTTATCACAGTAACAAGATGTAAAATACTCATCATCTGTTGGTTGATCGATGAGAGTTCTAAGCGTTGTGTCATTTTGTTCAAATCGTGTCCAGGCAACATTAAGCCTACGTAACCTTTCACTATAGTATGCGGATGCTTGCTTGCGTTCAGCCGAATCTCTTTTGAAATTCCTAACGAGTCGCTGAATTTCTTCGCACATCTCCTCCTGGGCATCTTGGAATTCATTAAGAGTTGCCATCGATGATCTGGAGTTTTTGCCAAATGTGCTACGAATGGTGAATGCTGAAACTTAACTGCTGAATGTTGATTGTTGCCTTCGTTGAACTTGAGTTAAAATTTTTGTAGTTCAAAATGTACTTTAAATGACGCTGATTGTTGACTGCTATGTTGACTATTGACCGCTGCTGCGTCAGACCAGTCCAGTGCTGCTGTCCGTTTCACGGGGTCACCAAAAAATGTACGATCAACGTTGATCACACATTTTGGTTTGATCGTGCAACTACATTTTCATTAAAATACGTTCCACTTTATTTTTTACATACATTCCAGAATGTGAACCAGAATGTGAACCAGATCAATTGTTGGTTCATCCCATTATTTTCGTTTTGCATGTAAAATTGAGCGGATCAGCTAATATATGTGAAAACTGATTCTCTTCCCACATTGGTTCCTAATATATTTTGAGATTCACTATTATACTTAAGTTAATCTGCATTTTTAATCCACCATTTACATTATACATTGGAGATTATTTTGATGTTTCTCTTGGTGTGGTTTGCTTCGTGTGCTTTATAAATTTCTGTAAATAAAGCATTTAAGTATAATTTTGTACAAAAAACTTGTAATATAATTTTAGTAAATAGTTTTATAATATAATAATAATTTAATAAATTTTAGTTATAATTATGTACAAAACTATTATAAAACAAATTTATTAAAAATTTACTCCAGCATTTTCAATATTTGTTTTGAATAGACTTTGACATATTTTTTGTAATTCCTCTAAGAACTTAAAAAAAAATTCTACGATATTAAACCATTTGCAAAGTTGCGCAGAAAAATAATTACCATTTCTTAGAAGATAAAAATTAATCTCGACCAACTGAGATGAACTTTTGTATGGAAAATCTGTGATTGAACAACTAGATTAGTACTTTGATATCGATTATTCCTTTAATCTACTTTTAATCTCACAATGTAGACTACAAAGTGAGCATCACGCGCTATTTAAGTGAAAAATGTAATAATTATCTAAGAATATAGTTAGTATTATACTCATAAAAATTTATTTAAATAAATCTCAAAATCAAAAATATATACATATTTAAAAAGTAAATAAGTAAATCTCTCAACATCCAGGATTCACCTTTATCTTCTAAGGTTGCTATGTTTAATAATCATGCAGAACAACATCAACAATCGCAATTAAGAAATCCATTCTCAGGCAGAAATGAACGATCCTCACCTAAGCCGTCGTTTTCAAAAGATGAATATGGCAAGTAAGTCAAGTCTTAAATACTCTATAGAAACAATTATTTTATTAAAATATTCATTTAATAATAAAAAAATTTTTTTAGACCCAAAGCTGGTAGTTTAACCGAAATGCGTGGACAAAAAGCTAATATGCATATTCTTAAGGAAATGGTCGAATTATGTCAGATTATAGACTCTGAAGGCTATAAAGTAACTGATGAGCCAAGCATGCGTGTCATTCCGTTTGGAGAATTATTTAACGTAGGATCAATATATTTTCAATTCTTATTGTAAAGAATACTCTAATTTTTTCAGATTTATAATTCAATTTCTGACAAAGTGGTAGGCATACTCTTGCGCGCACGTAAGCATAAACTAGTATCATTTGAAGGCGAAATATTATTTCAACGTCGTGATGATGATGTTCCAATATTTTTATTGAAACCGATTAAAGAAATATGTGATGATCTACATCTTAAAATTGAAGAAATAAAACGTGCGTCAAGTCCGGCACCTCAAGCAACTAGTGTGTTAATGGATAGATCAGGCATGAAATTATCCTGTAGCTCCAGAAACTCGGTATCTCCAAGTGCATCAACGGGAACCTCACCTGTTCGGAAGTTATTTGTTGCTGCAATAGATCCAGAGCTTGACAAAAATCATACAACTATCCATATATTTGCACCAGAAATGCTAGAGAATGCTAAAAAGCTTAATCCTGAATTAAATAATCATACCAAACCTGACGAACAAAGAAACGTGATCCCAAAACTTATAACTGAACAAAAAGTAAAAGCAGAGCATGATGTCGTGAGCGAGACAGAAATATTTGAATCTTTTACAGAAATTGAAAAAGAAAATTTGTTACTGAAAAAGCCGGATAAAACATTCATTGAAAAATTACCAACCGAAATAACTATAAATACTGAAATGCCAATAGTGATTATGGAAGCTACAGCCGAAAATGAACGCAGTTCTGAAATATTAACATTAAAAAATCCTTCTACCACTACTAAAAATTATTTACCTTAGTAAGTAGAAAATTGTAAACAATTTTTCTTTTAACCACATAAAAGAAACAAATACAGTCCTAAAAGAATGATTGTGCACATTGAAATAAAATTCACTATTTTAAGTTATAATCGCAAAAAGAATTTTTTTTGTTTAAATATAAAGATTTTGATGATCAATTTTCATTAATTAATATATTACGAATTTAAATATGACAAAAAATTCCAGCAGTTTGTTGTAAAATTAACGAAATATGCAACAAAAAACAAAGCATTTTTTGACTGTAAAGTAACTATTTGCACAACTGGAATGTTCGTATTATTTTGCATCATTTAAAGAACTGTGCAGACTGTCATTTTTGAGCGTCGTTCAAGAGAGAAAATTCATATGTTGTAAATTAAAAATTGTTATATATATATATATATATATATATATATATATATATATATATATATAAAATATCCAAAATGTTATGTATAAAAAATTGTTGATATCTCCAATATTTGATATAGGTTTTAAAACACATATTCCCACTTGTAAAAGTTTGTGGTTTACTATATTATGTAACCAAAAATTAAAGGGCGGGGGGTTTTGTTCGTTGAATTATTGTATGTCCAATATCAAAATAAAATTACCAACCTCTTATTTTCTCTTATTTCTTTACTTATCATTATTTATTAAGCATTTCCTTCTTGATCCTTGTTAACAGTCTTATTATTCTTTGTTACACATTTTTTGTTTTTTCAAACTTTAAGTTACAAATCTCTGTTTAAAACTATCGTGTTATCGACTATTCTCTTTATGTACGATTACGATTTTTAGCTTACTAACTAGATAAAAATTACAATAAGCAGCATAATATAGATGAAATTACAACAACCAATATAATCTATATGAAATTACAATATTAGATTAACACACAATATCTTAGCCGTATTGTAGAGATATTACCTCCTTAAGAGCTCAGACTGAACTGAAGTGAGCTGCTCGTGCCGTGGCACGCGACTTATATGTTTATTCACTTCATTGATAAAAAAAAAAAAATAATAATTTTAATTCACAAAACAAATTTTAATTTTTATTAAAATTTTATTTCCCAAAATATTTGTTGTTGATCCAAGATGTTTTACAAAATATTATTTTCCAACTTTAACTTCGGTTAAAGGTATCTTAAGACTGAGTTCTAAATACAAAATCAATATCTTATAACATATACTACTTACAATTCATAATTGGCGAAAGTGGATGAAAGGTAACAATAAAAATTTGGTAACCTGTTGACAAATGAGGGTAATTGCATTGTTTATGTTAAATGCTGATGCAGTTTGAGAAATGCTCAAATGCAATAGGTTTTGTGATATAAATTGCTATGAATTAAAATATTGTTTTAATTATTTAGAAATTTTAATTCTGAATAATGAAATTTAGAAATTTTGTTTTGCTTATTTAGAGGAAGTTAAAGTATCGTGGGATAAAATATTATTTCGATACATTAATGGTTCTGCAACTAGAATAGTTATAAAGAATTACGTTTTGTAATTAATGTTTGGAAAGTGTCACTATTAAGCAAATTTGGTAATATAGGAAATATACCGTGGGATAGGTAATTATTTAGGGCACTTATGAGACATATACTGTCGAATTTAGCAATTTATTATTAATAGGAAAATTTGATCACATAGACCAATTAATAGGAATATTGTGAAGTGGTGGCGAAACCAATGACCAATGTGTTTATTTATTGCTTACGAAAACTCAATCCATTCGGTTTTAAAGCACAGTCAAAAAATTTCACTTAAGATACATATCCACAACTTATCAAATCCTCATTAAGAGTGTGTACCCGAACTACTCGCAGGAATAGAAAACTAGAACAGATTTTTCTTCAAGAATATCTCTTCTTCTTACTTTAGTCAGATTATTCAATCTTTGATTCACTGAATGAGACATGCTCCAAAAACCCAGAAAATTTTAAAAATTAATTAAAAATTAAAATTTATTTTGTAATAATTATTTTGCGTAATTCAAAACATTATTCGTTCTACATATTTTACAATCTTCACCTTGTCACAATTTTTTTCCAGTCATTTACAATAGACAGATAATAAATATTAACAAAAATCATCATTTCTTTTTGGCGAATTGTCTTACCGACTTTTCGACTTTTTGATAATATTTATGCAACTGCAAATAGCTTTGCCTAGTTTTAGGTGGTCTTAGATCGTATGTGACCATAAAGATTGCTATGAAATTATTATTAATAAACTTTTAATTTTTTAAATTTTTTCAAAAGTCAACTCTTGAATGTGACCAGTTCAGCCGGTAGAATAAATTTGAGCAAGAGAGCGCAACTTAAATGACATCAAAAATGATAGTTTGCACTGTTTAAACGACATGCGATAACGTATGAAAATATCGTTAAAACCCACCTTCACAGCTTATGCAAAATATGTTGTCATGATAAAAATATGAAAAAAACGGGAAACTTTGAACAGGGTCCATACTATGGAACTCAGAGAAGAATATAATGGTACTGTTTTTTATATAACAGAGCGTGGGGCCATAACGCGGAGCAAACACTTATCAAGTGTTTTTAGTAGACGTTCATTGCGTTCTTGTCCACTACTATGTTCTTTTCGCCGCTTGTTAAATATTGAGACGATGTTATAATCTCCCATAAGTCATAAATCGCAGACCTACCAGAGTGTGGGTTAAGGCGTTTACATCATTATTATTGTACGCAATACATGTTTCCTGTTAAACTTTAAAAATTAAATTTTACAATTTAAAACTTCATTTCAAGCAGGACTGAGGATTCCACGGCGCTGCCATTGTCAAATCTATATGACTTTTATGAAGTACCAGCCTTCAAAAGACTATGTGTAAAATTTCATGACATTTCGATTAGTCAGGAAAAAGTGACAGCCTTTTAAGTGAAGTTACTTTTGTTATTTTCAAAACAATGGATTGAAAACAATTTCGTGTGTTAATTTATTATTGCTTCTTGATGAAAAAAAGTAATGTACAAGCTCAGCAATGGCTTCGAAAGTGTTATTCGGACTCTGCTCCATCGAAAAAAGCCATTTGTTATTGATTTGTTGAATTTAAGCATGGTCGCACAGACACCGGTGATAGTGAACGTTCTGGTCGTCTAATTGAGGTGGTTACTCCAGAAATTGGTTATATCTGATCGTGAATGGAAATTACATGAGATAGCTGAGACCGTAAAGATATCAAAAGACAGTGTGTTTACAATTATGCATGAACATTTGACCATGAGAAAGCTCTTTTCAAAGGGGTTGCCGCGTACTCACAGTCGATCAAAAACAACAACGTGTTGATGATTCAGAGCAGTGTTTGACCATGTTTACACGTAATAAATCAGATTTTTTGCATCAATATGTGACAATGGATGAAACATGGATCCATCACTTCACTCCGGAATCAAAACGATCATCATCTGAGTGGATTGCAGCCGGTGAACCACGCCCGAAGCGTCCAAAGGCACAACAGTCAGCTGGGAATGTTATGGCTTCAGTATTTTGGGATGCACATGGTATAATCTTCATTGACTATCTCGAAAAGGGAAAAACCATCAATAGTAACTACTACACGGCATTACTGGATCGTTTGAAAGCAGAAATTGTGAAAAACCGACCGCATATGGTGAAGAAAAAAATTTTGTTTCATCAAGGCTGTTAGAGCGGTTAAAGTCAAATTGTTAATATTGTAGGATTCTGTAGAATTATTAATTGACGTGTTATATGATTTATATATTATAATTTATTATATTTTAATCTATTATAAATCATATTGTATAATTAAATTATTATAATTAATATATTATATAATTCATATATATATATAATATTTTATATGGTTAATATATGGTTAATTAATTTATCTAACTAACCCTGTATAAGATGTAATCAAACCAACGGTTCTAAGTCTTGTTTTATTGCCTTTTGTTTTTTGCGCTCGAGATGAGCAAATTTTATTGTTATATTTTTTGGCTGCAAGTAAACTCCGTTGGTTTGATTCTGTCTCTTGTTTTTCGATCGCGAACGTGTCAACACACGGGTACACATAAAAAAGTGATTAAACAATCAATTACCGAAATTGTATAAATTCAATTGTATAAATTAAATGAAATCAAAACCCAATTATAAAAACGTTTATAATTTACATTGTGTTAAAGAAATTGAAATAAAGATCATAAAACCCAATTATAAAAACGCTTATAATTTACATTGGCGACCGTGACAGGACTTTTTGCAATTTTAATAGTGGTTATTAATCTCCAATTTGTTAAAAAATCTAAATATTACCCACGTGTGGTAATCATTTTTTCTTTAAGTTTGTAACCATTAAAGTGCGCGTGTGAATATTTCCTCTAACCAGTTATATAGCTAACGCGTGCTAACTATCATAATATATCATACATCTATATATATACTACATATGTACTATCGTATGTATATACTATTGTCCAATTGGTGGTTCTCGGTTTAGGTCCGCTAACCTCAAAACAGAACCTCGTGTCCGCATCAAGATCGCGCTCGACAGTTAAATTCACAACAACAAGATATCTTTACTTGTTGATTGTACATACTTTCGCTTTTATTGTTTTTGGATAATTTGTAACCATTAATGTGCGCGTGTGAATACTTTTTCTAACCAGCTATATAGCTAACGTGTGCTAACCATTATAATATATCGTACATCTATATATATTACATATGTACTACCGTACGTATATACTCTTGTGCAATTGGTGGTTCTCGGTTTAGGTCCGCTAACCTCAAAACAGAACCTCGTGTCCGCATCAAGATCGCGCTCGACAGTTAAATTCACAACAACAAGATATCTTTACTTGTTGATTGTACATACTTTCGCTTTTATTGTTTTTGGTTAATTTGTAACCATTAAAGTGCGCGTGTGAATACTTTTTCTAACCAGCTATATAGCTAACGTGTGCTAACCATTATAATATATCGTACATCTATATATATTACATATGTACTACCGTACGTATATACTCTTGTGCAATTGGTGGTTCTCGGTTTAGGTCCGCTAACCTCAAAACAGAACCTCGTGTCCGCATCAAGATCGCGCTCGACAGTTAAATTCACAACAACAAGATATCTTTACTTGTTGATTGTACATACTTTCGCTTTTATTGTTTTTGGTTAATTTGTAACCATTAAAGTGCGCGTGTGAATATTTCTTCTAACCAGTTATATAGCTAACGCGTGCTAACTATTATAATATATCGTACGTCTATATATATACTACATATGTACTATCGTACGTATATACTATTGTCCAATTGGTGGTTCTCGGTTTAGGTCCGCTAACCTCAAAATAGAACCTCGTGTCCGCATCAAGATCGCGCTCGACAGTTAAATTCACAACAACAAGATACCTTTACTTGTTGATTGTACATACTTTCGCTTTTATTGTTTTTGGATAATTTGTAACCATTAATGTGCGCGTGTGAATACTTTTTCTAACCAGCTATATAGCTAACGTGTGCTAACCATTATAATATATCGTACATCTATATATATTACATATGTACTACCGTACGTATATACTCTTGTGCAATTGGTGGTTCTCGGTTTAGGTCCGCTAACCTCAAAACAGAACCTCGTGTCCGCATCAAGATCGCGCTCGACAGTTAAATTCACAACAACAAGATATCTTTACTTGTTGATTGTACATACTTTCGCTTTTATTGTTTTTGGTTAATTTGTAACCATTAAAGTGCGCGTGTGAATACTTTTTCTAACCAGCTATATAGCTAACGTGTGCTAACCATTATAATATATCGTACATCTATATATATTACATATGTACTACCGTACGTATATACTCTTGTGCAATTGGTGGTTCTCGGTTTAGGTCCGCTAACCTCAAAATAGAATCTCGTGTCCGCATCAAGATCGCGCTCGACAGTTAAATTCACAACAACAAGATACCTTTACTTGTTGATTGTACATACTTTCGCTTTTATTGTTTTTGGTTAATTTGTAACCATAATGTGCGCGTGTGGGTATTGCTCCTAAACAGTTATATATCTAACGTGTACTAACCATAATAATATCGTATATCTATACTACATACTATCGTACGTGTGTACTAGTGTGCATTCTATGGTTCTTGGCTTCGGTTCCGCTAAGCGCCAAATAGAACCTCGTGGCTGCATCAAGGTCGCGTTCAACAATTACAACAACAACAACAAGATAACTTTACTTGTTGATTACTGGTTATTATTTGCTTCCAATCAGTTAGTGTGCGGGTTCGTCAACGTCGCGTCTGACAACAACCACCGTAAGAACAGTTCAATTTCGTAAAGTTCGCTGCTGCTATTGTGAGTTTTCGACTTCGTCAAATCCTTTGCTGTTCCTAGGTATCTACAACTGTTCCAATGGCAACGGCAGAGCCACCCACTACGGCAGAACTGTCAGAACTAAAACAACAGCGAGCCTCGACGAAAGCGAGCATTTCAAGGATCAAGACGTTCGTCAAAGGAAAGAGTAATTCGCTCTCACAACCAGAACTGAAATGTCGACTAGGTATTTTAGAATCATATTTTAAACAAATCTTAGCTTTTCAGACGTTGATCGAGAAATTAGATGCAACTGACTCAGCTAGAGATGAATTAGAAGACCTATACGTTTCCACCAAAGTATTAATCATGTCTCAACTGCAGGAAGAGGCCCACAATGCATCAGTGCTAGACGTAACAGCAATGATGCCCACCTCAAGTAAAAAAATTACCACTGTTAAAATTACCTACATTCAGTGGTAAGTACTCGGATTATAACAATTTTATTAATTCGTTTCTCCAAATCATAGATCGCGAAATATACCTCACAAATATTGAAAAATTTAATCACTTACTGAATTGCCTTACTGGTCAAGCTCTAGAGACAGTACAGGCATTTCCTATTTCGAATGAAAACTATCCAAAGGCTCTGGATAGGCTTAAATCGCGCTATGACAATAATAGCCTAATCTTCGCCGAAAATATCGCGACACTATTTGATCTACCAGCAGTATCGGGTCAGTCAAGCCAACAACTTCGTAGTCTGGTAAACAATGCATCCGCTTTGTATGGTTCACTCTGTTCGCTAGGTACAGAGAAACAAATATGTGAGGCTCTACTTATCTCGCTAATCATGCAAAAAACGGACGCAATTACACGTAGGAAATGGAATGAATCGCGTAACTTCGACACATTACCCAGTTGGGAAGATTGCTCAAAATTATTGGATAGGCATTGCCAGTTTCTCGAATCACTCGACAGTGGAAACGGCAATCAGTCATCATCACAACGTAAACCTAATAATCTTAACTCCAAGAGTAACAGACGCTCAAAACAATACGCATTTGTTGCATCTACATCCAGCAATTCTTGCTCATTTTGTTCTAGCAATGAACACCTAATACAGAATTGTCATCGTTTTAAGGCACTGGAGGTGGTTCAAAGGTTTGAAAAGGTGAAGAGCCTAAAACTCTGCATAAACTGCTTATCGCCACGCCATCATGTGGTTAATTGCACATCAACGTTTAAATGTAAGGTTTGCGCAAAGCCACATCACACTCTCTTGCATCATTCGCAATTGCCAACGAATATTAAGAGCGCGGGATCATCACGACGCACAGAACACGCTGCTATGCCCAACGACAACGTTGCCAGCCATTCCCATCTTAATATGTCATCGGCCGAGCAAATAATTCTAGCCACTGCATTGGTTTTAGTGAAGGATTCATCGGGAAGTTATCAAGTGGGTAGAGCCTTACTTGATTCATGCTCTCAGGTCAACTTCATAACGGAGGAGTTTTCAAAGAAGCTTAGTTTAGCAAAACATAAACATCGGTTGCATGTTTCCAGTATTGGTAGTTCGTTGACCAACATAAAGTATCAGATGCTCACATCAATCAAATCTCGTCATTCAAATCTTGAACTTGCTTTAAACTTTGGTATTACGAATCACATCGCATATCAACCAAGTTCTGAAATCGATATATCGTCGTGGAAGGTTCCACCAAATACACCTCTCGCCGATGAGCAATTCTTTAAATCCAAGCGCGTTGATCTCTTGCTTGGAGCTGAAAGTTTCTTTGATATTTTGTCTGTCGGTCAAATCAAACTAGGTGAAAATCTTCCAGTACTTCAAAAAACACTATTAGGATGGATTGTATCTGGCAAGTACAAGGGTCAGCCATTTGCATCACCAGCAGCAAAATGCCTATTATCAGTTGAAGATACAGTCTCCGATCAATTAGAAATGATGTGGAAGATAGAGGAAGTGCAATCGGCTTCAAAGTCATGGTCACCAGCACATGTTGCGTGTGAGTCATTATATCGTGAAACGGTTCACCAAAATGCGATGGGAAGAATTGTCGTTCGGTTACCATTCAAAGATTCACCAGATTGTCTTGGTTTGACACACAATATCGCCTTGCGCCGTTTTTATTCTGTAGAACGGCGATTGTCATCTAATCGTGCACTGAAGCAAGACTATCAAGAATTCATGAAACAATATCGAGAGCTCGGACACATGACGCGTGTTGAGACTCCGAAAACCAACGAACCTCATTATTATATCCCTCATCATTGTGTTTTAAAACCGTCGAGCACTTCGACCAAGCTGAGGGTGGTTTTTGATGCGTCATGTCCAACAACTTCGCAACGTTCATTAAATGATATTCTACTGGTCGGCCCGACAATTCAGCCGGAGTTATATTTGTTGCTACTTCAATTTCGTTTGCACCGATATGCCTTGACGGCTGACATTGTTAAGATGTACCGACAGATACTGATAGATGAACCAGATCGAAAATTCCAATATATTTTTTGGCGAGATACGGAGTCCGATCCTGTTAGTACTTACGAGTTGAATACAGTCACTTATGGTACTGCATCAGCACCTTTCCTAGCAACCAGGAGTTTGCAGTATTTGGCGGACAAATTTGAAACACAATACCCAATAGGCGCTGCACTCATTAAATCAGCGTTCTTTGTCGACGACTTCTTAGGTGGAGCAGATTCCATTGATCAACTCACCAATATCAGACATCAGTTAACGGCCATTCTACAGAAGGGTTGCTTCGATCTTGACAAATGGCATTCAAACCATCATGACTTCATCAGCGATACTACAACAAAGAGTTTGAATCTTGATACAGATACAGTCACCAGCGCCCTAGGCATCAAGTGGCACCAAATGCAAGATGTTTTCCTATTTTCGTTCAATGCGCAACCAGGTCAAATTGTAACAAAACGCACCATTTTATCCCTTGCGTCTTCATTATTCGACCCGCTTGGATTACTAGCACCGATCATACTCGTAGCCAAAATTATGATGCAAGAATTGTGGCTTTTGCGTGTGGACTGGGACGAGTCAGTCCCTCAAAATCTTCACTCAGCTTGGAAAACATTTATTCAAGATCTTACAACGCTTTCATCGGTTAAGGTGCCGAGGTACTGCCTATCCATAAACCATCAACAGGTTGATGTACACGGTTTCTGTGACGCTTCAATACGCGCATATGGTTGCTGCATATTTCTCCGATCACAAAACACATCAGGTAAGGTGACGGTCAAGCTATTTACTGCAAAATCCCGTGTGGCACCTATAAAGCGGAAGTCGCTACCTAAACTAGAACTCTGTGGTGCCTTACTTCTTGCCAAACTGTATCAGAAGGTCCAACCAATATTTGCGCAATTTAAGGGTGAAACGTTTTTTTGGACTGATTCACAGATTGTATTACATTGGTTGAAGCAGCACTCATCAACCCTGTCTGCATTCGTTGGCAATCGAGTAGCGGAAATTCAAGATATTACCGCAAATGGGCAATGGAGACACGTTCCTACCCAATCCAATCCGGCAGATGTTGTGTCGCGCGGCTGTAACATCCGCCAATTAACAGAGTCCTGTTGGTTCACGGGGCCGGAATTTTTGTTACTCGCTGATAAATACTGGCCGCATTTGAAATGTCACAACCTGGATATGGAAGAAGTCAATAAAGAGACGCGAAAGGTTGTATTTGTTAACACAAATGAAGACAACTACGTATTACAGGTATTGTCAAGATATAGTTCATACACTAAGATGCTACGAGTAATAGCGCAGGTACAGCGATTCTATCATGTAACCAAGAATAAATTGACGAACGGAGAATGTACCCTCCAACCTATTCAGCTACAAAAGGCATTGCACTGTATTATTTGGGTCATCCAACAGCAATTCTTCGAAATTGATATACAACGCCTACAACGAGGGAACCCAGCCGAAGGTACATTAAAGCATCTAAATCCCTTCGTGGACAATGTATTCGGTTATCAATTACTAAAGGTGGGAGGTCGCCTCGAGCTGAGTGACATCTCAGTAGGCCAACGTCACCCTATTTTGTTGCCGAAGGGCTGTTATTTTGTGGAACTTTATGTTCGGCATGTACACTTGTGCAACTATCATGCAGGCGCAAAGGCACTAATTGCCCTTACTCGACTAAACTTCTGGATAATTAATATTCGAGAAATTGCACGCCGAGTCGTGCACTCGTGTATTCACTGCGTGCGTTATAAACCCAAACTACTTAATCAAATGATGGGTAATCTCCCAATCGAACGCCTCACTCCAAGTCGTCCTTTCGCGCGTACTGCGGTAGATTTTTGCGGTCCGATATTAACGTATCTCCGAATTCGGGGACGGGTTCCATATAAGACCTATATAGCCGTGTTCGTTTGTTTGTCTACAAAGGCAGCTCATCTAGAAGCCGTGTCAGACTTATCTACGGAGGCATTTATTGCAGCACTGAAAAGGTTAATCGGTAGACGAGGGTTACCATCAAACATCTATTGCGATAACGCCACAAACTTCGTTGGGGCTAACAACAAACTAGCAGAGTTAAAAAGGATGTTTTTCGAGAAGTCTAATCAAGTGATGCTGCAGACCTTTTGCAGCAACCAATTCATAAATTTCAATTTTATACCGCCCCGAGCACCTCACTTTGGAGGTCTATGGGAAGCGGCTGTAAAAAGCGCGAAAGGCCATCTGTATCGAACACTATCAAATACTCGACTCACCTTTGAGGAGCTTGGAACAGCACTGATTGAAATCGAAGCTATCTTAAATTCGCGACCAATCACACCTCATTCTTGTGACCCGAGCGATTATGAAGCGCTAACGCCAGCACATTTTCTTATCGGTGGGCCGCTCAAAACTTTATCTGAATCAAGTCCTCAGTATGAAGCTGCTTCATTAATTGATAAATGGTCTCGTATAACCGCAGTCAAACATCACTTCTGGCGCAGATGGTCTAGAGACTATCTGAATGAGCTGCAGATACGCACCAAATGGACAGAAGAACAATCTAACATCACCGAGGGGGTTCTGGTTTTAATCCATGAAGACAATATGCCTCCACAACGCTGGTTGATGGGCCGAATCGTGCATTGCATCAGGGGTCCAGATAATTTGGTTCGTGTTGTTGATGTGCAAACCCCAAAAGGAGTAATACGGCGTCCAATCCACAAACTCGCACTATTACCAATTGAAAATCCTTTCAAGGGGGGCGGGATGTTAGAGCGGTTAAAGTCAAATTGTTAATATTGTAGGATTCTGTAGAATTATTATAATTGATGTGTTATATGATTTATATATTATATTTTATTATATTTTAATTTATTTTAAATCATATATTGTATAATTAAATTATTATAACTAATATATTATATAATTCATATATAATATTTTATATGGTTAATATATATGGTTAATTAATTTATCTAACTAACCCTGTATAAGATGTAATCAAACCAACGGTTCTAAGTCTTGTTTTTATTGCCTTTTGTTTTTGCGCTCGAGATGAGCAATTTTTTTGTTATATTTTTTGGGCTGCAAGTAAACTCCGTTGGTTTGAT
>NC_051846.1:118937448-119000922 GCF_002237135.1 Teleopsis dalmanni | reverse complement strand
GGAAGCTGCAGGGTTGCCTCGTAGCAGAACTTGTAACTTAGGTGCCAGACGAAGCTGCACAGAAATGTCCGCAGCTGCTGCAGTTATACTGACAATCGGGAATCGAACTCTTCCCATATTATATGATGATGGTCTTTTCAAATTCATAAAAACAAAGTAAAAAAAAATAGTGGATGTTGCTCAGTTTTTTTTATTTTTGTTTATTTTTATTTAGCATCTTAGGTAAAGATTTTGAATTTTTTTTTGTTTGAAGTGTTGAAGAAACTTATTATAATGAAATATGAATTAATTAGGTAGTAAGTTTATAAGTGTAGGAATTAAAGCAGTTCTATAAATAGTTATTAAGAAGAAAAGTACATATATATATAGATTTGTATATATAGATTGATACCAATGAAATTGTACCATGTTTTTAGTCGAATAAAACATGGCACGCATTATTTTTTTGTTGTCGTCTACAGCGTAGCCTCAGTTGCTAAGAACCCCATCCCAACACCGGCGAGCATGCCGGGCTAGCCACCGTGCCACGAGTGGCTCCTGAGGGCGCAAAACCTAACACTAGGTGGGCACAACATTTTGTTTTCTACTGCCTTAGCCCAACCTCGGTGGAAAAAGGTCATCATATCAAACTGCATTTGCTGTTCATGAACACCCTCTGTAATATCCGTCGAGACATTTCTTTGCCGATTTATGACTTGCTTTATTTTGTTAAGGGCGGTTACGGATTTTTCGAATGTCTTCGCCCCTTCATTCTTCATTTTGTACTCATTTCCCGGTGAAATAAGCGCATTATTCGTTTTTTGTGACACCTTTGGCGGGCCCTCGTCCATTTGCTGACTTCCTTAAACCATCTTGTAGTGGCACTTCCTTTGACATTTGTATTGTGTTATTGTTCATGTTTATAGGGTCCAAACTCCTAGCCGATATCGATGTTCGATTGTATAGTCGCTCATAACAATCCCCTTGGTTATCTATGCAAAGTAGGGAGCCCATGCGTGGGTTGACACAATTCCTTATGGGAGATTGTGTTCAGAGCCAGTATCTGGCGCAGGTCAGGAGTACTCTCAACTGCCCTATACCACCAACTTAACGGTGACGAGACATCGAACGTACTTGAAAACATCGAACGAAAGTTTTAAGAGGACGGAGGAAGATGTGGTATTAACCTGAAAGCCGTTTCTATGAGATACCACTTTCATATACTCAGGTAACGGAATACCACATCCGCCAGCCCGAAAATCATCACTGTTGTCAATTTTGTCCAATATGCCATAATCAGGATCTTCTGGACTCGATCCTGATGGGTGTTTAAACCCTGAAGTCCTACTTATGCTTATCTGCGTATGCATTGTCTGTTTTGGGACTCATTTTTTCAGCTTTCGTGCTAGCATAATTTTTACTTTGAGCACGAAAGTACTCCAGCGTTGGAGCAACTTCCCGCTCTTGGAGCAGTGCACTCTCCTGTATCCCTCGATGATGCGCAGCTGTTTAATCACTCTCCGCGCACTTGGATGTCCCTCGTTGCCAACCCAGGATGGTGGATGCTTACTTAGAGCCGGTGTCTTCTCGGCTCAGCTCATTAGCTTCTCAGGGTTTTTGTGACCTTTTAAGACACACCCTCCGACACCTGGCTGGATTTTACTCGCCACGTACGACAAGCATGCTTTACCACGGAAATATTCTAACCCCTATCCCGCAGAGGGGGATAGCTTAAACAAATATAATGTGATCAAAATCTTGTTATTAAACCTTTTTAATGAAAAAGTTTAAAAATAAATAAAAGTAATAAATAACTGCATTATATAATTTTCAGCAAAAATTTTTATTCAAATTCTATTCCTTATAATATTTATAATTTACATATTTAATGTTTTGTAAAATGTAAAAGTATCAAAACTTAAAAAAATGAATAAATAATTAGATTATCGTTCTAATAGTAAAAATTAATTATGTGCATTAAAACCAAATTAATTTTATAATTAAGAATTTAAACAGAACTAAGTATATAAAAATAAATAACGACTAGTTTTTCGAATGCACAAAAGAACAAATATTCATACTTAAACTTAAAAGTGAAATTTAATAAAAACAAGTAATTTTGTGGGTTTTTGTAGGTTTAATAAAATGTCAATATTTTAAAGAATTTCAATATAAAACAAATGCTAAAGATTCAAAATTGAGGGTATCTTGAGGGTATCTTCATTTTGGCAGAAGGAAGTAATTTACAAATACAAAATGTTAAATATCAACTTTCAATAAAGAAATAAATATGTGCATTTACAGATACTTATTCAGATTTCCACACAATCGAAATTGTGTGGAATTTGTAAGGATGGAAATTTTAACTAATTTCCAACCTACATACAATCAGTGTGGAGTTAATATCTACAATGAAAACTGGTTAATATTTATTGTTAATTTAAAACGTAAATAACTTACCATAAACCCACCTCCGCATGCACGTAACTGCACCAAATGAATAAACCTAAGATTACATTGAAAATGCAAGGAATATAAAATATATTTAAACAAATAAATAATACACTCACCTTATTTATTATTTATATTGTTAATATTTGTAATATTTATTTATTTATTAATAAATAAATACAAATAATAAACCACACAAACCGGCATTATATAAAAAAACACGTTTGTAAACAAAACAAGAAACGTCAAAGCATGAAAGCTTTGGTTGAACTAAATAAAAAACACGGCGAATTCAAGAACGCACGAAAACACAAAGCACAGAAATTACACCCAGGCGAACAACAGCAACAAAAGACAACAAGTATCGAAAATACCAACGGCAAATGTACCGATGCGCTACAGGAAAAGCTTCGGTCGTTTGAGTATAAATAAACGCGCATTGTACAAGCAGGGGCACTTGTTGGAAAACTCTCGAAGGCAGTTATACGTCTTTGCGAAAACAAGGAATTAGAAATTTGTAGCTTTGTATAAACGTCAAGGTAGTTCATACGTCTTGACTAGTAGTGTTGTATAAACGTCAAGGTAGTTCATACTTCTTGACTAGTAGTTTTGTATAAACGTCAAGGTAGT
The DNA here is from genome assembly GCF_002237135.1 of Teleopsis dalmanni. Classification (NCBI taxonomy): domain Eukaryota; kingdom Metazoa; phylum Arthropoda; class Insecta; order Diptera; family Diopsidae; genus Teleopsis; species Teleopsis dalmanni. The sequence goes on along the minus strand of NC_051846.1, from coordinate 118,997,862 downwards.
TCATACGTCTTGACTGGTAGCATCGTATAAACGTCACGATAGTTCATACGTCTTGACGAGTAGTGAGTAATAAGTCAAGGTAGCTTGATGTTCTGTTATCCGAAATAAAATTCCAAGTTTGAATTCCAAATAGAGCGGCATCTGTCCGGAAATAATATACAACGCCGAGATCATTTAGACAAACCCCGAAAGTTCCATAGGAGGACAGCACAATTCATCATAATATTTACATTGTAACATTTCTTTTTCTTTTTTTTTTTTTATTTAAAATTATAGATAAATCAGTAAATCACATATATTAAATTGTCTTTGATTTGGAAAAAAATAAATTATATTGCAACGACCCCTGGACGAAGACTGAGTATACCTCAGCATCATCAGCGGCAGAAAGTGTGTCGTTAAAATAAAAAAGTTGTAACGAAGAAAATTGAAACAAAAACATTAATAAAAAAAACAAGCAAATTGTAAATTAAATATGTTTATAATTTAAATAATAATTAAATCCACATTTATCTGGAGGCTTCTGTAAAGAGACCAAAATAAAAAAAAAAATATAAAATTAATTTAAAAACAACAAGAAAAGACAGTTGAACAATGATGTTCAGTAACAATCTATATGTTCCTTACCACTGGTGGGAGGAAACAATATACAAAAAAAAAATGCAATACTAATTGCAAGATGTACAGTATTTACTTAAATTAATTTATTATTTAATTCGCACAAATTGCTTACTAAGCAACCTATGCGAGCGCTTAACTTCTGACCTAATTCATAATTTATTAAATGCGGTTATTTTTGTTTCTTAAAATATACTAACTTTTATTTCGAAAGTTTTTTTGTGTATCTCTACACGTGTTTCGGCAAATTCGCTTTTGCCTTCATCAGGAGAATTCCTAATATTAGGAATTCTATTAGGAATTCTTTTGTTCTTTTGTGCATTCGAAAAACTCGTAGTTATTTATTTTTATATACTTAGTTCTGTTTAAATTCTTAATTATAAAATTAATTTGGTTTTAATGCACATAATTAATTTTTACTATTAGAACGATAATCTAATTATTTATTCATTTTTTTAAGTTTTGATACTTTTACATTTTACAAAACATTAAATATGTAAATTATAAATATTATAAGGAATAGAATTTGAATAAAAATTTTTGCTGAAAATTATATAATGCAGTTATTTATTACTTTTATTTATTTTTAAACTTTTTCATTAAAAAGGTTTAATAACAAGATTTTGATCACATTATATTTGTTTAAGCTATCCCCCTCTGCGGGATAGGGGTTAGAATATTTCCGTGGTAAAGCATGCTTGTCGTACGTGGCGAGTAAAATCCAGCCAGGTGTCGGAGGGTGTGTCTTAAAAGGTCACAAAAACCCTGAGAAGCTAATGAGCTGAGCCGAGAAGACGCCGGCTCTAAGTAAGCATCCACCATCCTGGGTTGGCAACGAGGGACATCCAAGTGCGCGGAGAGTGATTAAACAGCTGCGCATCATCGAGGGATACAGGAGAGTGCACTGCTCCAAGAGCGGGAAGTTGCTCCAACGCTGGAGTACTTTCGTGCTCAAAGTAAAAATTATGCTAGCACGAAAGCTGAAAAAATGAGTCCCAAAACAGACAATGCATACGCAGATAAGCATAAGTAGGACTTCAGGGTTTAAACACCCATCAGGATCGAGTCCAGAAGATCCTGATTATGGCATATTGGACAAAATTGACAACAGTGATGATTTTCGGGCTGGCGGATGTGGTATTCCGTTACCTGAGTATATGAAAGTGGTATCTCATAGAAACGGCTTTCAGGTTAATACCACATCTTCCTCCGTCCTCTTAAAACTTTCGTTCGATGTTTTCAAGTACGTTCGATGTCTCGTCACCGTTAAGTTGGTGGTATAGGGCAGTTGAGAGTACTCCTGACCTGCGCCAGATACTGGCTCTGAACACAATCTCCCATAAGGAATTGTGTCAACCCACGCATGGGCTCCCTACTTTGCATAGATAACCAAGGGGATTGTTATGAGCGACTATACAATCGAACATCGATATCGGCTAGGAGTTTGGACCCTATAAACATGAACAATAACACAATACAAATGTCAAAGGAAGTGCCACTACAAGATGGTTTAAGGAAGTCAGCAAATGGACGAGGGCCCGCCAAAGGTGTCACAAAAAACGAATAATGCGCTTATTTCACCGGGAAATGAGTACAAAATGAAGAATGAAGAGGCGAAGACATTCGAAAAATCCGTAACCGCCCTTAACAAAATAAAGCAAGTCATAAATCGGCAAAGAAATGTCTCGACGGATATTACAGAGGGTGTTCATGAACAGCAAATGCAGTTTGATATGATGACCTTTTTCCACCGAGGTTGGGCTAAGGCAGTAGAAAACAAAATGTTGTGCCCACCTAGTGTTAGGTTTTGCGCCCTCAGGAGCCACTCGTGGCACGGTGGCTAGCCCGGCATGCTCGCCGGTGTTGGGATGGGGTTCTTAGCAACTGAGGCTACGCTGTAGACGACAACAAAAAAATAATGCGTGCCATGTTTTATTCGACTAAAAACATGGTACAATTTCATTGGTATCAATCTATATATACAAATCTATATATATATGTACTTTTCTTCTTAATAACTATTTATAGAACTGCTTTAATTCCTACACTTATAAACTTACTACCTAATTAATTCATATTTCATTATAATAAGTTTCTTCAACACTTCAAACAAAAAAAAATTCAAAATCTTTACCTAAGATGCTAAATAAAAATAAACAAAAATAAAAAAAACTGAGCAACATCCACTATTTTTTTTTACTTTGTTTTTATGAATTTGAAAAGACCATCATCATATAATATGGGAAGAGTTCGATTCCCGATTGTCAGTATAACTGCAGCAGCTGCGGACATTTCTGTGCAGCTTCGTCTGGCACCTAAGTTACAAGTTCTGCTACGAGACAACCCTGCAGCTTCCATTTCTCTCAAAATGGCACTCTCCATTCAAGTGACGACTGCTCTGAGGTGCGGAGGTGTGCGGTGAACACCCTAACATAATTTGCAAAATGTCAAATAACATAGGTATATAAATTTATTAATTATCTTCATATCAAGAATTATTATTATTTATTACATTTCCATATATACATTTTTAAAGTTTTAGCAAAAACAATTACATATAATTGTCTATGAAAACTCAATCAATTTACTTCTGTTAACTGCTATACTTGTTAGTTGTGCTCATAAATTTACAGCTCAAATCACAGAACATTTCTATTCTATTTCGTCTCTCCCCTTTGTGTGCAAAGAAGTTGGCCGTACATTCATACGTTGTATGTGAACAAAATAATGTGCGTGTGCTTCCGTTCGTAATATCAGAAATAGAGATTTATATAGTAGGAATTGTATGAGAGTAATTTTCTGTTCTATTCGAATATCAACTGCATGTATACGAATCCAACATGATGATTTGCCAAAGTGGTTGCATGAGCGGCGAAAGTTTACAGCTCATATCACCATATATTATCAGAAATATATTATCAGAATATAATTCTCTATCAGAAATAGAGATTTATATAGTGGGAATTGTATGAGAGTAATTTTCTGTTCTATTCGAATATCAACTGCATGCATACGAATCTAACATGATGATTTGCCAAAGTAGTTGCATGAGCGGCGAAAGTTTACAGCTCATATCATCATATATTTCTTATATATAAATTATATATAAATATATATATAAATTATAACTTATATATAAATTATTAATATAATTTGCTTAATATGTTATTTTGTTAATGAATTGTTAATATAATATTGCGAATATATTGTTGCCTAATAAAATATAGTTATTATTAATAAAACATCTCATATATTGTAATTTAAATGGTACATGTAAAAACAACATTATAGAAGGGCCGTCGCCACTGCTCCATTCCCCAGTCTACATCCCTGGCGGTACCAGCCTTGACGGGCCTAATTTCCTCTAACTGGGGAAACTTTGGTAATATGTTCGGTAATGCATGGTTATTGCTATTCTCTGGATCCATTGTTTTTTTTTTTTTTGATTTTAGACGATGATATAAAAAAAAAACTAAGGCAGAGTAAACAACAAAAAAAACAAAACTTTCAACAAAATGATGAAGAATATCACAAACCAGTTGACGCGTAGCTCTGCCTTAGGAGGATAAAATCATCACAAACTTTATACCACAGACTTTTAACATATCATAATTATATCAGTGGTGCTCAAAAATTTAGTGTCAACTGGAATAATTTTTGAAGGACTATCTTTCATTTAATACAACTATAAAAATAAATTTTTCATATATCTCTGTCTGTGTTAACATTTCTTCACATTTATTAGTTATTGCTATTAACAATGGTGTAAAAGAGATTACAAGGTTGGGAAACGGAAAATGGACAAGGAGTAACGAGGAAAAAGCTCTAGCTTTCGCTGAACACCTGCAAACGGTTTTTATACCCAATTCACCTACAGGTCATTTAGAAATTAATGCCAGCATTATGCGGAAAGTATTCTGAATCCAATAAAAGTCAGTCCTAATGATGTCAAGAAAAATATTAGCCAACTTCAAATAAAAAAAGCTTCTGGTCATGATCTTATAACCAATGAAATGATATCTCAGCTTCCGGATATTGCTATAAGAATGTTTTCTTTTTTATGCAACGCAATGTTTAGAGTCGAATATTTTCCTTTCGCTTGGAAAACGTCTCAAATCTCAATGATCCCAAAACCTGGCAAAGATGTAACACAAATAACCTCCTACAGACCAATTAGCTTACTGTCAACACTTTCTAAGCTATTTGAAAAATTATTGTTAACAAGGCTTCTCCCATTCATTGAAGAAAGTAACATCATTCCAACTCACCAATTTGGTTTCCATCATAAACACAGCACAATTGAGCAAGTTCACCGAGTAGCAAACGAAATTAAAAAGGCATTTGAAGAAGGACAATACTGCTCAGGCCTATTTCTCGACATTGCACAGGCCTTTGACAAAATATGGCACGAAGGTCTAATCCTTAAGATAAGTCAAATTTTACCAACTCCTTTTCATAAACTATTGATTTCACACCTAACTACACGTAAATACAAGGTAAACTTCAAGGATACAACCACAGATGAGTTTAATGTGTATGCTGGAGTCCCGCAGGGCAGCGTTCTTAGACCAGTCATATACCTTATATTTATATCGGATTTGCCGACTAGTCAATAAATTACAACATCCACATTTAAAGCTGATACTGCTCTTCTCATCGTTCATAAAATTTTTTTCACCGCTTCCCAGGAACTGCAGGCTCATTTCAAGAACGTCCAAAACTGGCTATCCAAGTGGCGCATACAAGTAAATGAGCTAAAAAGTACACATATAACCTTTACACTTAGAAAAGATATTTTACTTCTTCACCCGTAACACTTGTCACCCTATTTATTAATTCTCAATTCCTAACAATGAAGTTTAACAACGTTGTTATGTTTTTGAGACAGTAGATTTCGCAAGCGTCTTCGCAGTTAGTTTCGTTGATGACAATTTTTCAGAAGTGAGATAATAAAATCCAAAATTAAAAATGCCGAACTTTCGCGACATAAACATTGACACGCTTAGAGAAAAGTGCAAAAAACTAGCCTCAGTACTGAAAATCAAACGGCCACATTAGATGGTTCGAATGGTGTATTTTATTGGTGCGACAGCTGTATGACTCAGGATTGCTCATCATCACCAATTCCAGAAGGTTCTGTGCATGTTCCGACTAACATGTGCAGCCGACAACCTTTGGGTGATGCCGTAATGAGCACTGCTCTGCTGATTACTAATAATGCATACACGCATACACCAATGGTAACGACTCCACCGTTTGTGTATTTTACACCGCATGCAGCAATACCAAATAGTTCCATACCAATTTGTTCGTCAATTTCACAAAATGCAACGATGTCAATCGCAAATTCACGAACGCCGACATGTTCATTTGCGCCGCAGCTTGTAACAACAAATTCGATATCTACGCATCAACGAAATATTGAAAAAAATTATTCAAATACGCACGTTTCTTCAGCAACTCTAATGCCCAAATTGGCATATTTAAATGCTTCATTTCCACCGCAACAATATTTGTATCAACATAACGTTCGCGATATAATTGAAATTCTACCAGAGTTTAACCCACTTATTAAAGAAGGCTTAACAGCGCTGCAATTTGTAACCCGCATAAATATGCTAAAAAGCGCATACCAATGGGATGATCGTTTGTTGTTGTACAGTGTACAGTCGAAATTAAAAGGACCAGCAAAGATGTGGAACGATAGTTTACCAAGTGTTTTTTCTAATTGGATGGAGTTTTGTAAAAAGATAGTGTTTGATTTTCCATCTACGGAAACCGATGCTGACGTACACATGAAATTAATGAATTGTTCCAGAATGGCGAATGAAAGTCACGAAGAGTTTTACTATCGAGTGTTGGCAATAGGTCGTAGAGGTCTTATTCAAGATAATTCAATTAATCAATATATTCTCAAAGGACTAAACGACTATGGAATGCAGCAGTCGCTGGCTAGTAATTTGTATGTGACATCAAATGATCTTCTAGTTGTAATACGAAGGCATTTAGCAAATGCGCCACTGCGAGTTCAACAGAGAGTGTATAAAAATATTACTAGGCAACCGATTTTAAACCTCCAACGTCAAATACAAAAGGCGAAAATGCACGGATAAGATGCTATAACTGCAACGAGGAAGGACAAGTAGGTCACACCGAAGCAAATTGTAGATTTGGAAAAGAGCCGGTAAAGAAAATTAAAAAGAATAAAATTTCTCCGTTATCTGGAATCATTAAAGAAGTACAAATCAATGGTGTGTTTTTAACAGCATTTATAGATCTAGGCAGTTCAGTGTCTTTAATTAGAAAAAGTTATGCTACAATGTTTCGTGGTGAAATACCGTATACAGGACGTGCGTTGCAAGGGGTGTTTGGCGGCGGTTATGAATGTACCACACAGTTAAATGTAACTTTACGGATAGACGCAATAGAATTTTCGGTATCTCAATTGATTATCGAGGACGAATTCATGAACAAGCCAATTTTGGTGGGTAACGACGTGCTGTGCCAACCAGGGGTACGATTTGTTATAGAAGATGATTCCAGTAGAATAGAGAAAATTGAATTCACCAATTTTGATCCCAATATAAATGAAAATTCCAAAGATGAGTTAAATAAGTTGTTGGTAAGCTACGCTGACTGTTTTGCTTCCAAAATGTCAGAGCTGGGTAAATATTACAAAAAGAAATTAACGATTCGCCTAAAGTCAGACGTAATGTAATGATATTCAGTGGTTAGCAAAATGCCAGCAGGTCAAATTATTACATATTTAGGTGATGGTGTTATACTAAGCAAAACAATATCAGAAGGTTTACAGCGGTTACAAAAATTCTTGAATATTCTTTGTGACGAGGGGCTAAAGCTGAAACTAACGAAATGTGGTTTTCTGTCAAAAGAAATTAATTTCCTTGGCCACCGAATAAATGAAAATGGAATATGTCCAGGCGAAAGAAACATATTTGCAATTAAAAATTTTGAACGACCGAAAAACGTTACGAAGGTGCGCCGATTTCTTGGTCTCACAGGTTTTTTTTTTAAGTTTGTGAAAAACTATTCGCTTATTTCAAAACCGCTCATAACGTTGCTGAAAAAGGATAATGTTGAATTCATATGGGACAAACCACAAGAAGAAGTATTTTGTAAACTAAAAGAACAGTTATGCTCCGAACCAACTCTTGCGATTTATGATCAGCGGTATATTATTTCAACGATCTGACGACAACATTTTATTGCCTGTATGTTACTACAGTCGCCATTTCTTCTTCTTCACAGTTCGGAAGAAAAATACCATAGTTACACGAAGATAAAGACAGTAAAAGAAATTTGTCGTTTTTTGGGAATCCTAAATTATTACCGCAAGTGCATTCCACAGGCCTCTAAATTGCAAGCACCCTTAAATAAACTATTAAAAAATTCAAAAAAGAACGACAACACGCTTATAACATGGATTGCTACGTTAGATACAGCGTTTGAAAACTGTAAAACAAGTTTAACCGCGTTACCTAAATTAACATTTTTGTCTCTATTAAGTGCAATTCGATTGACATCGGATGCATCAAGCAACGCAGTTGGTACAGTACTGGAACAGCAAGAAGGTGATGTTTCGCGACCGGTTGCGTTTTTCTCTTCGAAGCTCAAGGCAGCGCAGAAGAATTACAGCACTTACGACAGAGAATTGCTAGCTATATATTTAGCCATCAAAAATTTTGGACATTTACTGAAAGGTAGAAATTTTACAATTCAAACAGATTACAAACCGCTCAGCTATGCATTCCAACAAAAGTCAGATAAAGTGTCACCGCGTCAACTACGACAACTGAGTTTTATTGCAGAGTTTACAACAAATATATTATACATAGATGGTAATGACAACATAGTGGCTGATAGTTTATCCAGAATTGATGCAATTAATATGCCTACGGTTATAGATGTCAAGATGATTAGCAACCATCAGAAAATAGATGAAGACCTTAAGCAGCTATTAAATTCAGATTCAGCACTTCAATTTCAAAAACTTTTTTTACAACCCGATATGTCAACCTTTTGTGATGTATCAACAGGAATCATAAGACCATATATTCCATCATCACTTCGAAAGAAAACATTTGACACAGTGCGCTCCTTAGCTCATGCTGGCACTAAGTCAACGACAAAACAACTATGCAGCAAGTACGTGTGGCGTCAATCCGAAAAGATGTAGCGAATTGGGTACGCTCGTGCCAAAGTTGTCAACAAGCAAATATAAACAGGCATAATAACTTACACCACAAGCTTTCAGTCCATTGGATCAATGATTCGATCATGTACATTTGGACTTAATAATACTTCCCGAATGTGACGGTTACAGATATGCGCTAACCATGATGAACAGATTTACACGATAGCCAAAAGCCGTTCCGTTAAAAGATATCACCGCCGATACAGTCGCAGTAAATTTTTATGCACACTGGATATCGCGATTTGGGTCCCCGAAAATCATAACAACTGATCAAGGAATCCAGTTCGAATTTAAGGCGCTAGCAAATCGTTTAGGCACGTAAAAATACGAACATCTCCGTATCACCCAGAATCTAATGGGTTAATTGAGCAATTTCATCGCACCTTAAAAACAGCACTTATGTCGCGACCTCAACACGCATGGATACAATTGTTACCATCAGTTTTACTAGGACTTCGATCCTCTTATAAAGAAGATATCAACACTTCAGCAGCTGAAGTGTGCTATATGGAACAACATTACGTCTACCGGGAGAATTTTTTGTGGAAAGTAACACGCCTCCAGACGAACAAAAATTTCTAGCAACATTACGCGAGCACACCCAGCAAGTACGACCAATTCCGACGTCCAATCATTCTAGCAAAGCAATATTCGTTCACAAAGCATTGGACATTGCGTCTTATGTATTCGTAAGGGCAGACCATGTAAGGAAATATACACAGGATCACATAAGGTAATTAAAAAAATCAACGACAGACTTTTTATGGTTGACGTATGCGGTAAGCAGGTTAACTTATCAATAAACAGTTTGAAACATTAGTGGCGGGTTACAATCAACAATTAACAAACCAGACCACCGGCCCAGCTATTAAGGGGGAAGTACTGTGGCGAACTCGCCACACACACTGCAGCGCCCTCTGTGTGTGAGTGCACACGCACTCGCTCCATCTGTGGGCAAAAGAACCATTTTCAACCAGCAGCTAACTTTAGTGGCTGGCGACTGGTTAACTTCTTCCTTTTTGCGCGTTGTTATAACACAACGTTTTTTCATCGTCTTGTTTTGTAAATTATAAACATTTGTTATTTGTATTAAAAATAAAGTATGTGACAAAAACCCACATATCGTTTACGATGATTATTTTCTTGATGTGGAATTTTCACATTTTCTAAATCTGGCTCATGGTGTGGAAATACAATGTCAAGCAAGGGCTGTTTTAGCTTCCACCCCGACCTTATTTTATATGCTGTGTTAATTTACAGCCATTCTTGTTTTTAATTTATTTTTGGTCATCCCAACATATACTCGATCACATACGTCGTACCCATCACCTTTGCAGTTAATTTGGTATACTACGTTTAATTTGTCCAAGTTATTTATTTTTGTTTTTAAGTTTGAATACAGTGCGTTCATTGTATTTCCAGATCTTTGTGTGATATTATAATTTGATTAGTGATGAATATTAGATGTCAATATTTGGTTAGAGAGTTTAGGAATATGTATAATGCTTTTATATATTTTTTTTATCCTTATTCCTAGTGTCATTCTGAAAGACGTTGATATTTGTGATAATCTTTTCCACATTGGAAGAGGGGAAATCATTTATGTTTAGAATTCTTCGAAGTTCTTTCTGTAAATCATTATGGAACATTGGATCGGTTAGATGTAGAGCTCCTTTTATCATATTTTTAACTATATTTTGCACTATATGGTATGGATGGTTTGAATAAAAATTGATGATTCTTCCTGATGCAGTTGGTTTTTGATACCATTTGGTAAAGATGTAATTATTGTGTCTTAACAATTTGATATCAAGATAAGAAAGAATATTGTTAATTTTATTTTTCAATTCTATTGCTTTCTTTATATTATAGTTAGTGTTTTTTGTTAAATTCTTGAGAATGGATGCCATATATTGACATAATTTATATGATCTTTGGACCTTTGGTAAGCCATATATTCTAAAAGGATAAGCAGTAGTCGCTATTAAATTTTATTTCTCCTTTTTATCAATAATGTGGTCATCATATAATTTAGTTACTAAAGTTATATTTTTAGTTTGTAATGACGTTGTAGGGTCTTTTCTTAAAACTCTATAAGACATTATATCATTTAACTTGTTGTTCATTTTTGAATCATAATCTGCTTTTGTTATGGCAACAGTTTTGTTGACTTTTGTCTAATTTTACTATTACTATATTATTATTTAGGTTACCCGAGCAATTACAATTGGCGGCCGAGCAGGGACAGGCAGACATCGCAAAGTTAAATCAAAGTAATGCCCACGTTACAATGACACAGTCTAACATGATCAAAGGATAAAATCCAGATATTATCATTCGTAGTTCAATTTAAGTTAGTTCCACAGAGAAACATACAAGACGTTCGCATTAGCAGCACATCATGGATTCATCGTATGCTCAAACCGTGGAGCGGATACGGAAATGGTCTGTAAGGTGCAATGGAGAATTTAGATCTGTCTCTTCTATTTTGTGGAAAGCATAGAAGAGTTAGCAGGCTTCGACGACCACAGCGTGAATCTAGTTCCCAGGATGATGCCCATACTGCTTGAAGACAAAGCACTGATCTGCATTGAAACATCTGGTCAAGCTTCAAGACGGAGTTTCTATAATTTTTCCTTTCAACTAGGTATTTCAACGTCGAGACTTTTCGAGCTTAACATAATTAACATCCACAAACGATACTATTGGAGAATACAGTGAGACGCGTACCTTCTACGCCGATACAGAATAAACTTATTCACTGTTCAAATTTCGAGTCACTTATACTCAACCAGCAGCGAAGTAATCAGCAACAAAACCAACCGAGCAACTGGAGTAATAGCTAAAATTGTAAATCCAGTAACAGCAACACTACTTAAGCTAAGCACGTTAACACAAACCACACAACGTCGAAGTGATCTAGAACAACACTCAGTACCACTGCACGAAAACTCACAAGAGCAAGTGTTATGTAAATGCCTCATAACCCCACTGCAAGATTCAAGGACTGACAGAAAAACTACAGAAGTATGTAATCAACAGCTAGTCACGCAAGGTCAGCAAATGTTCCAAGTCCAACAGCTAGGCACGCCGAACAACGATGATAATATTTTTAGTTATAATGGGTAGTTATTTTCAATTATCTGTTTAATACAATAGATAATATACCTAGGCTCAATAGATAATATTTCGTTGATGCTATGGACAGACAATGATAGATACAATAGTTGATGTAATGTGTTTCAGTTTAATACAATAGATAATATTTCGTTGTCTACTTAGAACAGACAATGATAGATACAATAGTTAATGTAATGTGTTTTAGGAGACGAGACTTGATAACTTGTATGCTCCGGGACTGAAAATAGCAGTTATTAAACTCATAGTTAAGTATATTGTTATCATTCTAACAACTTTCATCCTTAATATCATGCATGCTCTTTATATATGAACGTTTGAAAATAAAATATCCCTAAAATAATTTTTGAATGAAATTACAAAAACAACTACCGCCATATGCATTTTATGTTTTCGTTTTTAAAAATATGCGGCAGGCCTATATGAGTTATATTTTGTTTTCAAAAATAAAAGTTGTTCTTGATTTTTATATTTATAAGGTAAAAACAGTTATTTGTGCGTTTTAAAATAAAAAACAGAGTTATTTGTGTGTGAAAAAATAAAAGGCACATGATAATAATTATTTTTGATAAATATAATATTAAGCAAATTTAATTACTATATTGTGAGTTATTTTAAAAGGTAAATCATAACAATTATAAGATGATTTTTTTTTTAATGATTACTGTTAAAGTATTAATTGCAGTGTTAGAGATTTTTTTTATTAAACGCATTATATAAGGTAACATAAAATTTCCATAATATTAAATCAGTAATTTGTGTTTTCAAAATATGTTTCTCTATAACTTAACATCAAAGAATTAGACTAGACCTTTAACTATAGAAATTAGAAATTAGAAATTAATGCCAGCATTATGCGGAAAGTTTTCTGAATCCAATAAAAGTCAGTCCTAATGATGTCAAGAAAAATATTAGCCAACTTCAAATAAAAAAAGCTTCTGGTCATGATCTTATAACCAATGAAATGATATCTCAGCTTCCGGATATTGCTATAAGAATGTTTTCTTTTTTATGCAACGCAATGTTTAGAGTCGAATATTTTCCTTTCGCTTGGAAAACGTCTCAAATCTCAATGATCCCAAAACCTGGCAAAGATGTAACACAAATAACCTCCTACAGACCAATTAGCTTACTGTCAACACTTTCTAAGCTATTTGAAAAATTATTGTTAACAAGGCTTCTCCCATTCATTGAAGAAAGTAACATCATTCCAACTCACCAATTTGGTTTCCATCATAAACACAGCACAATTGAGCAAGTTCACCGAGTAGCAAACGAAATTAAAAAGGCATTTGAAGAAGGACAATACTGCTCAGGCCTATTTCTCGACATTGCACAGGCCTTTGACAAAATATGGCACGAAGGTCTAATCCTTAAGATAAGTCAAATTTTACCAACTCCTTTTCATAAACTATTGATTTCACACCTAACTACACGTAAATACAAGGTAAACTTCAAGGATACAACCACAGATGAGTTTAATGTGTATGCTGGAGTCCCGCAGGGCAGCGTTCTTAGACCAGTCATATACCTTATATTTATATCGGATTTGCCGACTAGTCAATAAATTACAACATCCACATTTAAAGCTGATACTGCTCTTCTCATCGTTCATAAAATTTTTTTCACCGCTTCCCAGGAACTGCAGGCTCATTTCAAGAACGTCCAAAACTGGCTATCCAAGTGGCGCATACAAGTAAATGAGCTAAAAAGTACACATATAACCTTTACACTTAGAAAAGATATTTTACTTCTTCACCCGTAACACTTGTCACCCTATTTATTAATTCTCAATTCCTAACAATGAAGTTTAACAACGTTGTTATGTTTTTGAGACAGTAGATTTCGCAAGCGTCTTCGCAGTTAGTTTCGTTGATGACAATTTTTCAGAAGTGATATAATAAAATCCAAAATTAAAAATGCCGAACTTTCGCGACATAAACATTGACACGCTTAGAGAAAAGTGCAAAAAACTAGCCTCAGTACTGAAAATCAAACGGCCACATTAGATGGTTCGAATGGTGTATTTTATTGGTGCGACAGCTGTATGACTCAGGATTGCTCATCATCACCAATTCCAGAAGGTTCTGTGCATGTTCCGACTAACATGTGCAGCCGACAACCTTTGGGTGATGCCGTAATGAGCACTGCTCTGCTGATTACTAATAATGCATACACGCATACACCAATGGTAACGACTCCACCGTTTGTGTATTTTACACCGCATGCAGCAATACCAAATAGTTCCATACCAATTTGTTCGTCAATTTCACAAAATGCAACGATGTCAATCGCAAATTCACGAACGCCGACATGTTCATTTGCGCCGCAGCTTGTAACAACAAATTCGATATCTACGCATCAACGAAATATAGATAAAAATTATTCAAATACGCGCGTTTCTTCAGCAACTCTAATGCCCAAATTGGCATATTCAAACGCTTCATTTCCACCGCAACAATATTTGTGTCAACATAATGTTCGCGATATAAATGAAATTCTACCAGAGTTCAACCCACTTGATAAAGAAGGCTTAACAGCGCAGCAATTTGTAACCCGCATAAATATGCTAAAAGCGCATACCAATGGGATGATCGTTTGTTGTTGTACAGTGTACAATCGAAATTAAAAGGACCAGCAAAGATGTGGAACGATAGTTTACCAAGTGTTTTTTCTAATGGGATGGAGTTTTGTAATCAGATAGTGTTTGATTTTCCATCTACGGACACCGATGCTGACATACACATGAAATTAATGAATTGTTCCAGAATGACGAATGAAAGTCACGAAGACTTTTACTATCGAGTCTTGGCAATAGGTCATAGAGGTCTTATGCAAGATAATTCAATTAATCAATATATTCTCAAAGGACTAAACGACTATGGAATGCAGCAGTCGCTGGCTAGCAATTTGTATGTGACATCAAATGATCTTCTAGTTGCAATACGAAGGCATTTAGGAAATGCGCCACTGCGAGTTCAACAGAGAGTGGATAAAAATATAAAAGGCGAAAATGCACGGATAAGATGTTATAACTGCAACGAGGAAGGACACGTTTCTATAAATTGCAAACAACCAAAAAAACGCTTACAATGTAAAAACTGCCAGAAAGTAGGTCACACCGAAGCAAATTGTAGATTTGTAAAAGAGCCGGTAAAGAAAATTGACAAGAATAAAATTTCTCCGATATCTGGAATCATTAAAGAAGTACAAATCAATGGTATGTTTTTAACAGCATTTATAGATCCAGGCAGTTCGATGTCTTTAATTAGAAAAAGTTATGCTACAATATTTCGTGGTGAAATACCGTATACAGGACGTGCGTTGCAAGGGATGTTTGGCGGCGGTTATGAATGCACAACACAGTTAAATATAACTTTACGGATAGACGCAATAGAATTTTCGGTATCTCTATTGATTATCGAGGACAAATTCATGAACGAGCCAATTTTGGTGGGTAACGATGTGCTGTACAACCAGTGGTACGATTTGTTATAGAAGATGATTCCAGTAGAATAGAGAAAATTGAATTAACCAATTTGAGCGTTGATCCCAATATAAATGAAAATTCCAAAGATGATTGGAATTGGTAAGCTACGCTGACTGTTTTGCTTCCAAAATGTCAAAGCTAGGTAAATAAATCAAAAATAAATTAACGATTCGCTTAAAGTCAGACGTGCCAGTTAGTAGACGACCATCTCGACTCCCTTTTGCAAAACGTGAATGTGTAAAAGAAATTATAAACGAACTTCTTTCAAACAACATTATTCGTCGAAGTAAGTTATCGTTTGCGTCACCAATAGTCCTAGTGAAAGAAAAGAATGGAGAAGATCGGCTATGTGTGGACTACCGGGAGCTAAATAAAATCACAGTTAAAGAACCTTTTCCTATGCCGATCATGGAAGAACTGTTTTCTTCGTTACCTGGTGACCGATATTTTACCATGCTCAATCTGATGTTTGGTTATCATCAAATCGCCGAAGAAGAAGGCAGTAAGCAGTACACTGCGTTCATGGCTTACGATGGCCACTTCGAGTAGAACTACACGCCATTTGGTTTGGTAAACGCGCCAGCTGTTTTTCAGTCAGTAATGAATTCAGTGGTTAGCAAAATGCCAGCAGGCCAAATTATTACATATTAAGATGATGTTGTTATACCAAGCAAAACAATATCAGAAGGTTTACAGCGGTTACAAAAATTCTTGAATATTCTACATGACGAGGGGCTAAAGCTGAAACTAACGAAATGTAGTTTTCTGTCAAAAGAAATTAATTTCTTTGGCCACCGAATAAATGAAAATGGAATATGTCCAGGCGAAAGTAACATATTTGCAATTAAAAATTTTGAACGACCGAAAAACGTTACGGAGGTGTACCGATTTCTTGGTCTCACAGGTTTTTTTCGTAAGTTTGTGAAAAACTATTTGCTTATTTCAAAACCGCTCACAACGTTGCTGAAAAAGGATAATGTTGAATTTATATGGAACAAACCACAAGAAGAAGTATTTTGTAAACTAAAAGAACAGTTATGCTCCGAACCAACTCTTGCGATTTATGATCAGCGGAAAGAGCGTGAAATACACACTGATGTCAGCGCTATTGGTCTAAGTGGCATATTATTTCAACGATCTGACGACCACATTTCACAGCCTGTATGTTACTACAGTCGCCATTGTAACAGTTCGGAAGAAAAATACCATAGTTATGAACTAGAGGTGTTAGCTATCGTTGAGTCATTGGAGTGTTTTCGATTTTATTTAGTGGGAAAGCATTTTAGAGTGGTAACCGACTGCTCAGCTATAACAATGCTAAAAGCATCCACTCCGTTAATTGCACGACTTTCCAGATGGTGGTTGAAACTACAAGATTTTGATTTCGAGACTGTTAATGGCGCTGGGATACGTATGTCCCACGTGGATGCACTAAGTAGGAATCCGTCTGAAACTGCCCGAGAACCTGAAACTGTTGCCGATAGAATTTTACGTATAGAAATTTCAACAGACGATTGGTTAGCCGCTATGCAGATTCAAGATCCGAAATTGAAAAGGATCATTGCTATACTTCAACGTAAACTCGAGTCCAGTCAGAGGAAGCAAATCGAAAATGATTACATAGTCAAAAATTCCCGATTATATCAAAAACTAAACCATCAAGAACTATGGGTCGTACCGAAGGGAGTACGTTGGAAAATAGTAAACTCTTGCCACGATAAAGCTGGTCATTTTTCAGTCGACAAAACTATTAACCGTATTATGAAGACTTATTGGTTTCCTAGAATGCGAACGTTTGTTAAAGGCTGCATTGCTAATTGTGTCGAATGCTGTTTTAATCGAAAACCAGGTGGACGAAGCGAAGGTGAATTACATATTAACGAATCGGACGTTAATGACATTGACATTAATGCCGTTTCGTATTTTGCATGTCGATCTTAGTCCATTTATAAGAAGCAAAAAAGGAAGTACGCATATTTTAGTGTTAGTGGACAGATTCACCAAATACGTGATTATTAAAGCTGTGCGTAACACCAAAACACAGCCCATAATCAACGCATTAAATAAACTTAGCAGTATCCTCGGCTTGCCGGCGAAAATTATCACCGATAGAGGAACGTCATTTACCTCTAAAGTTTTTTTGACTACTGTAAGCTGAATGAAATTAAACACGTTAAGACAGCTGTTCATACTCCGAGGGCTAATGGAAGGTGGAAAGGTTAAATCAATCTATTCTATCTTTCTTAAGGACAGCCAAATCTGATGACAAAAATTCGTACGAAGAACTCCGATCACTACAGTGAATGCTTAACACTCAAATTAACTCAACTACTAATTTTGCTCCAAACGATCTCATATTCGATTTTAAATTGCGGGATATAACAGCCAATCACTTACACGAGGCTTTACAAGATGATACTCCAGTAGATATGATTGCCCGCCGACATGAAGCAGTCCAACGCATAGAAGCTGCACGTTCCAAATGGAAGCAACGTTTTGACAGTAGCCATAAAAAGCCAAAACGGTATGAAGAAGGTTATCTGGTAGTAGTTGAAAACGTTCCATCAGCTACTGGCGAGTCGAAAAAGTCAGAACCGAAATACCGTGGACCGTATGTGGTAGCGAAAGTTATTGGGAATGACCGCTATTTGGTTGAGGACATGGACGACCGTAAAATCAAAACTCGAAGGTATTCATCAATAAATACCACCGATAAGCTGAAACCGTGGTGTACTCTATATTCTGACATTGACAATTTTGAAGATGGCTCAGAGTTGGAAGAAGAAACGCAACTCGAGGCGACTTGCAGTCAGGAAGGGCCGAGCAGTCATCCTATTCATTAATTCTCAATTCCTAACAATGTAGTTTAACAACGTTGTTATGTTTTTGCGAGAGAAGTATTCGCAAGCGTCTTCGCAGTTAGATATAATAATGTAAAGAAAGAAATGTACTAATGTACATAATTGTAATATATAAATAAAGAAAGAAATGTACTAATGTACATAATTGTAATATTAAAATAAACTGAAATAATAATAAACAAACTTAGTTCTTGATGACACTTGAAATTGAATATTTTTTAATTAGTAAAACAATTGATATTATGCTTGTATCCGAAACACATCTTGCTCAAAAAAACGCTTTCAAAATTCCAAATTACTGCTTTTATGACACCAAGCATCCCAAAGGTATGGCTTGTGGAGGTACTGGTATTATAATAAAAAAAGACTTAAACACTTTGTTTTAGAAGACTTAAGCAAAGATTATCTACAATCGACAGCTATCCGATTTGATGAATATGGAGAAAATGTCGTAATAGCTGCAATATGTTGTCAACCCAATCACAATATAAAAGTCCACGACTTCCAAAACTTTTTTAAAACACTCGGTTCTAAATTTCTGGTCGCGATTTTAATGCCAAGCACACATTCTGGGGTTCAGGGCTAATAACACCAAGAGGACGGAAACTTCTAGCAGTTGTGAAAAGTGAAGATTTCAATGTTGCTTCAATTGGACACCCAACATACTGGCCTTCTGATCGACAAAAAGTCACAGATCTTATCGACTTTGGTCTAAGCAAAAATAATAAACCATCAACAATCACCGCATTTCCATCAGTTGAACTGTCATCAGACCACTCACTAACAATAATAACAATACAAAGTCAACAGAATAGAACTATCCAAACACAAAGTCTAACAAAATATATAAACTGGTGAAAATTTCGTAAATATGTAAATTTAGTAAATTTATTTTTCGTAAATAAAGGTGAATAATGAAATTGATGCTTGTGTTAACCAATTTTCTGAAGTAATCTCAATGGGCGTTGAAGTAGCTTCTATAAGAATTGAAAAAAGAACCCAAAAAATCGTTGTGACAGAAACAATAGAGGCATTATTACAACAGAAGGGGAACGCTAGAAGACTATGGCAACGGCATAGATCCCCAAAGCATAAAGTTTTACTTGTTAAATGTACAAATGAACTCAAATGAACCCTAGGCAATTTTCTATTCAATTTGGCACCTAACGAACAAACGGATTATTCACTTTGGAAGGCAACAAAGTACCTCAAACAGCCTATCCAGGATGAATCTCCTCTCAGACTAGAAAATGGTGACCAAGCTCGAAGTGACTCGGAGAAAGTGGACATATTTGTAAAACACTTGAAAAATGTATTTATTCCTAATGATGCTTCACAAAATGCTTCTTTACCAATTACAAACCTATATCCCTCGAACAGACCCCTTATTTTTAAACTAGAAAATATCACTAAAATTATAAAATATCTCAATGCGAAAAAGGCAGCAGGACCTGGTAAAATTTCAGTTGCAATGATGAAAGAATTACCACAATGTGCCATTATACATATCAGGCATTTATTTAACGCTATCTTACGGACAGGATATTTACCCAAACTTTGGAAAATGTTACAATTAATAATGATACCTAAACCTGGAAAAGACAAAACCAAAGTAGAATCTTACAGACCAAAAAACGTCCTTCCAGTATTATCAAAAATATTTGAAAAGCTACAAATAGCAAAAATGATGCCAATACTCTCAGCTAACGAAATAATTTTGGAGCATCAATTCGGCTTCAGAGCTAAACATAGTACAACTGAACAAGTGCATCGTATTGTATCATTCGTAAGAAACTCATTTGAAAATAAACAATACTGCACTTCTATATTTATAGATGTAGCCCAAGCGTTTGATAAAGTATGGCACGAAGGCTTAATACATAAAATTACAACTCTCATGCCAGTTAACACTCATGCCAGTTTTGTTAAAAAACTGTTTAAGCAAAAGAACTTTAAGTTTAAGATATAAAGATTTTGTTTCAGAACCTTGTCCTTCCAAAGCTGAAGTTCCACAAGGAAGTGTAATAGGTCCGCTATTATACATATTGTATACAAGTGATATACCAACTTCGGAAAACACTTTAACTGTAACATTTGCGAACGACACAGCAATACTAAGTGCACAGAAAACCCCGCAATAGCACAAAGCAAGCTTCAAACTCATATTCACTCATAAGCTATCACTTGAATACAAAATTCTGCTATACAAGTCGATAATAAAACCGGTATGGAGTTACGGAATTCAAATTCAAATATTGAAAAACTGCAAAGGCTGCAATCTAAAATCCTAAGAATGATAACGGGTGCACCGTGGTTTATAAAAAACGTCAACCTTAATATAGATTTGGGTCAACAGTAATTGAAGACGCTGCTTGATGTAGCCGTCAGTACCTCTTAAAGTTAAAAGATCACCCTAACAAATCAGCCTAAAAGCTGCTACTGAACAAAGGCCACAAGCGTTTAAGAGGGAAGGGCACCATTAACATCTGCTAACTTTCTAAATTCCTTATTTGATTTAAAATATTAAAAACTTTATTTAATTGAATTGAATGTGATTTATTGAATTAATTTTAAATTTAAATTAAATTTTAGTCTTAATTTTAATTTTAATTTCATTTTAATTTCAATTTTAATTTCAATGTTAATTTTCAATCTTATTTAATTATAAATAATTTAATGTCTTAATAGTTTTTTCCAAAGCAATGGCCTAGGAAAAAAAAATTAATTTAGTTTTGAGATTTGATCACTTATTGTTAGTTTCTAAATTGAAAGATTCAATAAATAACGCATGAATTGAAAAAAAAAAAAAATTTGATATCCGTTCTGCTTAAGTTTAGAACTGCTTCATCCTTTATATGTTCAGGAAAAATGAGACTCTTTGACTGTCGCGTGTCATTTTGGGCTCTCTAGAAGTCAGATATGTTTTGTTTTTCTCGTTCGCGCACTGTGATAGTTTTAAGGCTGTTAGTAACTCCGCAGAAGCTTTTCGATCCTATGAAAGATGTTCTAGCCCCATTTACAGCCCGGATATTCTCCCTTTCATTGCCTTTGTGCCTCTCATGCCACGGTATCTATAGTAGAGTTATAGATTTCCTCATCGCTCGGATGTTGAAAAGATTGAAACACTCCTGTTGGGTTGAACTCAAAATATTATATTTTTAGTTTTATATTACAAAAACAAAATTGTCAAATTAGACTCATTGCGTCTCATGCACTTTTAATAAAATAAAAATGTCAGTTTCTCGTTTACTCTTATGAAAGAAGGTTGAGTTTTTATTTGTCGCAAATTTAAAGAATTGAATAGTTTCTTTTTTTTGTTTTTTACAGTTTGCTATTTTTGCTTTTTAATTCAGATCAAAGAAAAGCCTTTGATCACACATTTTTTGGCGCTCAACGTGGGGCACGATGAACATTATTATTTTGCATTTTATATACATACGTATTTATATATAAAAGAAACATAACGTTTTATAGTTGCTATACCGGTATCCATTATGATTTTCGCTGTGTAGCTTTGTTTCTCGGTTTAGTTCTCGCTGCGTTGTCTTGCTGCTACATCTGCTGTCAATTGCGACGCTTTGCTGTTTTTTGATTGCGTTTTGGTTTTACGTATTTAAATAAAATTTGTGCATCTTTTGCTACGCTACTTTGGTTTTGGTCGCTGCTGTGCTGCTGCGTTCGATTTATTTTAGTGCGATTATTATTGCGTTTTATTTTCTCGGTTTTCGATATATCAATTGTTCACAATATTTTGATTTTTGCATCTACGGCAATTTAATTGGAGTCTATTATGGCTTCTGAACTAAACAGCAACGTGCTAACACGAAGAAGAATATAACTCGGATCAGGAGTATCATAGAACGAAAAGCAAAATCAGACACAACGGTTTTATCGCCTATTGAACTAAAATGCCGTTTAGGTATTTTGGAATCGTATTTCACGCAGCTAATGAGCTATCAAACTCGAATTGAAAAATTGGAACCTAAAGCCAATATGAGACGCGAGCTTGATGATCTATATGTCAACATCAAAACATCTATTCAAGACCAATTAGGTGAGGATTTGCATATGTCGTTACGAGATCACACCTTTTTACCTGTTTATCAAATACGAGATTGCCACCGTTGAAATTGCCGTCGTTAAGTGGAATATACTCGTCTTTTAATCGAATCATTGACGAAGAAGTTGGATTGTCAAATATCGAAAAATTTAGTCGTTTGTTAAATTGTTTACATCGACTAGCATTGGATACCGTGAAGGCTTTTCAAGTTAGTAACGAAAATTATCCAAAGGCACTTCAGAGATTGGAAACCCGCTATGAATTATCAGCTTAATTTTTATGAAAAATTTTGCTTCACTGTTTGAATAACCATATACATCAAGGCAAAGCTGTAGTCAACTTAGAAGCGTGGTTGACAATGTGTCTGCAATCTACGATTCGTTGCGCTTAATTGGCTCCGACAAGCACATTTCAAATGCAATGCTAATTTACTTCGTAATTTAAAAGGTGGATGATGGTTCAAAAAATAAGTGGAAGGTATCTCTTGACTTAAGTTCTTTGCCTCTATGGGAAGATTGTGCTAAGGTTCTGGAAAGACGCTGCCAATTTCTTGAATCGATTGAAACGTCACTTTGGTCTCAAGACACTATTCGTAGAAATGACAACAAGTTTTCTAAGAAGATCGATAAGCATTAATCTCGTCAAAATTTCTCATTTGTTTACACTAAACGCACTTGTCTGTTGTGTGACACTACTGATCACATTATTTCTGGTTGTCAGCGCTTTAACAATATGACTGTTCCGGATCGTTTTAAAAATGTGAAAAGATTTTCTGTCTGCATAAACTGCTTATCCAGAAATCATAAAGTTACTCAGTGTACATCTACTTTCAAATGCAAGATTTGTTCACGGTCTCATCATACAATGCTTCATCAAGCTCAAAATACATCAAGTACGTTTTCGTTATCGCCAGCACCTCAACCTACGGTGCAAATTACATCAGCTGTTGTTCATACTCATGTAAGAAATTCATCGCAAAATACAATTATTCTTGCCACAGCAATTGTGCTTGTCCGTGATAACACTGGTAACTATCGGTTAGGGATAGCGCTCCTCGACTCCTGTCCACAGATTAATTGAATATCTGAAGAATTTTCCCAAAAATTAAGATTACCTCGTGAAAGACATAACATACAAATCAGCAGTATTGGTGACACAAATACAAGGATAAAACATAAAACCTTAACTAATATGAAAACTCGCTTTGCTGATTTCGAAATTCCACTTGATTATTGCATCACTTCTCATATTTCGTACCAGCCTCAATCACAAATTGATATTTCTTCTTGAAATTTACCAGCAAACACTAAGCTTGCGGATGACAATTTCTATAAATCAAATCGTATCGACCTACTATTAGGAACAGAGACATTCTTCGATATACTATCCGTAGAACAAATCAAACTTAGAGATAACTTACCTACGCTTCAAAAAACATTGCTTGGTTGAGTTGTGTCAGGTAAGTATAATTCTGACACTCCATTTTCAACTTAATCTTCTGCTTCCTTACTTTCCTGTGAAAAAGCCATTAATTTCAATCTCGAACAGTTGTGGAAATTAGATGAAATTAGTTCTACACCTAAGCTGATTGATGAAAAATCTAATTGTGAAGCTAAATTTTGTAACACTGTTTCACGCAATGCTAGTGGACGTGTAGTTGTTTGATTACCATTTAAGGATATATTAAGTTCACTTGAACCTTCACGAGATATCGCTTTTCGAAGATTCACTGCATTGGAACGTCGCTTGTAACGTATGCCAGAAATAAAGGCACAATACGTTGCATTTATGATTGAATATGAAAAACTTGGACATATGACCCGGATCGAACGAATCATTTCTACAAAGCTTAGAGTTGTATTTGACGTCTCATGTCGTAATACAAAGCAAAAATCACTTAATAGCATTCTTATGGTTGGTGCTACAATTCAGGAAGATTTGTTTACGCTTTTGTTACGTTTTCGCCATTATCGCGACGTCATTACTGCAGACATAGTGAAAATGTTTAGACAAATCTTAGTTGACTCACGTGACAGCTGTTTTCAATATATTTTATGGCGTGCCTCAGAAAGCGAAGAGATACATACCTATCAACTCAATACTGTTACATGCGGAACAGCAAGTGCAACGTTTTTAGCTGTGAGAAGCCTACACTACTTGGCTGATGAATATGTTTTCGAATTTCCAATTAGTTCAAAGGTGGTCAAGTCATCATTCTACGTCTATGATTTTCAATGCGGATCAGGCTCATTAGATGAATTGTCAACAATAAAATATGAAGTCTCTGGTATTCTGCGAAACGGTTGTATGGAACTCGCTAAGTGGCATTCCAACGTTGAAACATTTGTCGACGATATCACTATGAAGGATTTAAACCTCACTGATACTTCAATCACTAATGCATTGGGTATTATGTGGGATCAGAGGCGCGATCATTTTCACTAAAACATCTTCATAAAGGTAACTTAACAAAACGCTGTATTTTATCGCTCGCTTCATCCCTATTTGATCCACTTGGACTCCTTGCGCCACTACTTATTACTGCAAAAATAATTTTACAGGAACTGTGGCTACTCAAATTAAATTGGGATGAGACAATACCACAGAATTTATACACTGCGTGAGAAAATTTCCTGAAACAACTATATTCACTATCTTCAATTGTTACACCGCGCTTTTGTCTTGGTGTCAACTCACAGGTTATTGAATTACATGGTTTTTGTGACTTATCCATAACAGCATATGGTTGTTGCTTCTATTTTCGCGTAGAGGATCCAACACAAAACATTGTTGTAAATTTGCTATGTGCCAAATCTCGTGTGGCTCCTACAAAGTAAAAGTCGTTGCCGAAACTTGAACTTTGTGCAGCTCAGTTACTCGCTATTCTCTTTGACAAGGTTAAAGGTATTTTCAACAATATCAAGTTTGAAACCTATTTGTGGTTTGACTCAAAAATTGTGCTACATTGGTTACGTATGCATTCATCGACATTATCAACTTTTGTAGGAAATCGAGTATCAGTTATACAGGATTTCACCGTTAATTGCGATTGGAGATATATACCATCACAACAGAACCCTGTTGATATTGTTCCAGATATTATTGATTCAATTTGGTACAAGGGCCCAGTGTTTTTATACGGTCCACAAATTGGGTGGCCTAAAGTTGGTCACGTTTCTGTCGACATGGAACAAGTTAATAAGGAAAAACGAAAGGCTGTATTTGTCGTCGCATCAATGGTCTCGAGAATATTTGAGTGAGTTGCAGTCTCGTACTAAATGGGTGCGTGATCAACCAAACATTCAGGTTAATGCATTAGTGATCACACACGAAGACAACATGCCACCGCAACATTGGATAACTGGCAGAGTAATTTCAGTCATCCCAGGCAAAGATAATCGTGTGAGAGTCGTTGAGGTGAAGACGCCAAAGTGCATTATGCGACGTCCCATTTATGAGCTGGCTCTTCTTCTAGCATGAAAATTCTTTCATGAAAGCCGGGATGTTGGGTTGAGATCAAAATATTATATTTTTAGTTTTATATCACAAAAACAAAATTGTCAAATTAGACTCATTGAGTCTCATGCACTTTTAATAAAATAAAAATGTCAGTTTCTCGTTTACTCTTACTAAAGAAGGTTGAGTTTTTATTTGTCGCAAATTTGAAGAATTGAATAGTTTCTTTTTTTGTTTTTTACAGTTTGCTATTTTTGCTTTTTAATTCAGATCAAAGAAAAGCCTTTGATCAGATAACCCCCAAACTAATTTTGTTTAGAATGTAAATGTTATCAGTGATTTTAGAGCTGCTTTACTGTGTGAGTATACTTTGTTGTTTCTCCATTAGGGTTTTTTTCTAAAGTCCACATTGAAGTGTCTGAAAAAACAAAACTTCTTATCCATCTTTTCTGAGACCGTGAGTCATAATGTGCTTTAGAAAGGAGTTCCGCAAGGTAGTGTCTTGGGCCCTCTCTTATATCTCATTTATACACACGACTTGCCAACGAGTGCAATGACGTTCACAGCAACTTTTGCTGATGATACTGCAGTCCTTGCAGTTGGAGAAAGCGCAGTAATAGCAGCTAATAATTTGCCAAATAGCATGAACAGTATAATTGCTTGGACAAGGAAATGAAAAATCAATCTGAATAAAGAAAAATCAGTGCATTTAAATTTCATAAATCGAAACATCAGTCATATACTTGTCTACATCGATGAAGCACAAATCTCTCACGCGAATACTACGAAATACTTGGGTATGACTTTGGAAACTAAACTAAGATGGAGCGAGCACATAAAAAAGAAAAGAAGTGAATTATATCTTAAATTCAAATCGTTGAAATGGTTAATCGGCAAAAAATCAAAACTATCGCTTTTCAATAAACTTGTATTATACAAACAAACGCTCTAGCCAATCTGGACATAGGGAATACAGCTATGGGGTTGCGCAAGCAGAACACAAATTTCCACCATTCAAAGATTCCAAAATTTTATGCTACGGAGTCTAACAAACGCGCCATGGTACGTGAGAAATTCTGACTTACATCGTGACCTCGGGGTGTCAATAGTACAGGAAGATATTCATACCAAAGCCAAATCACACCAATATAGACTTAGTTGTCACATAAAAACTGAGGCTCATTTACTAGCGACAACTGAGGCAATACGCAGTCTAAAGCGCCAAAAGCCGTGCGATCTTTGGGCTTAAATTATTGAAATGTACTACAGTTGATTTACTATTGCTTGGAATCGTCTAAATCTGTTTAAATTTAAATTGCTTGTTAGTTATCTAATACATAACTAGTTGCTTTATGTCTTGTTTTGTTTTATTTATTGTTCTTTAATACCTTAAATAACAAAAATATTTATAATAAAAAAAAAAAATTCTTATCTGAGACCGTGAGCTTCAGAAAATGTTCACGACCTTCACGTGTGCTTTAGGTTGTCTGCTTTAAGTTGGGGTGAATTGGGCAACATTAAGGACGCACAAGTGACGATTATGCAGTCCTCCCCAGCGACACTACAACAGTTGTAACTATATCCACTAATAATTAATAATATAAATAATACAATTTATCTAATATATACTTAATTATTACAAAGTAGATATATTCAAAAGAATCAAATAGACCTAGCTTGTCTAAAATATTAACTTCGCATTTACTCCATAAAATTTGTATATGTAATATACTTCTAGTTATTAATGCAAAATAAGAATATATATTATATATATGTATATAGAATAGCTTTGAAACAAAAACAGGCAAGCTCAAAGATTAACTTTCAATTCGTTGAACTTGTGTTTCCAAATAAAGCTGTAGTTTATAAGCTCGTTCTAATTTAAAGCACGGCAAGTGCTTTGGTTGGTGTCACTAATTAAATAAAAATAAGTGACAAAACCTTGAATTTGAGCATTGAAAGTTTGTGCAGCTGTACGCTACTTGGTGCTAACCCAGATCCTTAATCTGTGTTAGCTTGGTAGCCAATTTTTGAGCACTTGAAACCCAAACTAATCGATGCGAGAAAGTAAGAAATGAAAGTTATAATTGGTTCGTATTTCAATTCTGTTCCTTCTGAACTTTATTAAAATTATTTCTTTTATTTATACAAAATTATTTCATAAAATAGCTATTAAATTATGCATTAATTGACAATAAATATTAATGCATAATTCACAAATAAATAAATTTGCCTACGCTGTGCTGACATAATTATAGGCCAACATATTACACACTTTCTTCAGTGCATTGACCAACAAGAAAAGCTGATAATGCAAAATTGCACTTTTCGTTGGTCAATGACTGGTCGCAGTGTTGGCCCAAATAATATGTAAACACATGTAACCAAATATCATAACAAAAAAACAAAAATATAAAATAATATTAATTAAATGCAAACATAAACAGCAGTCTTGGCTATTTGTGGATAAATACGATTAGTCATCGTTTCTAATTTGACAGGCACGAGTTCTAAGCCTGGCACTTGCAGTCCAAACAAATTATATAAGGACTATAAACTAATTAAATAAAATTCGATTATTTCCAAAGACCACTGATGAAGAGTACTTGGCAATACTCGAAACAGCGTTGTATGGTCATCCAAATTTCAATAAATTAAAAATAAAAAATTTTGTCTTTGTCCTTTCTTTGCTATTCGAATCGGTCTAACTTTTAAATAGTTTCTTTCGTCATAAAAAGACACGCCATTATCGGCAAGAAAAAATTAACCTTAAGAATATATATTTTTTTTTTTAAAAAAAAGGACTTAGCTTATCTGATATGTTGAATTTATCATTTTTCCATCAAAAAGGTGTAATTAAAAATAAAATAAAAAAAATGAACTAGTAAATTAACACAATTTATACATATGTCTATAACTCAATTAGTTATACAAAAGAAACTATATAATATAATATATATTTAATATATAAAGAGAGAGAGAAGAAAATTACTGATTCGCCGGTACTATATGCCAGGAGCGACGTTGTTGTAACTGTGGCAGCTGCTGCTGTTGATCACAATTTTGTCAGCATTTGCGTTATGACCAATTTTAGCGCTATTGCGACTGCTGTAGCTTATGGTATTATGTTGATTAGCTAGTGTCTGAATTGTTGTTGCTGCTGATAATGTTGCTGGCGCAGTTGCGTTATGCTTAAAAAAAACTCCTGCTTAGGTGTTTTAATCAAAAAGTAAAATCACGAACGTAACACCCAGTTTGCAATCACCAACTAAACAAATATTTAAGTTTTCTTTTAATAAATGGGGTTTTTTTTCCGTTATTGTGTATTTCAGTTAATAACTTTCTTCTTTTAGGCGTTAGTTGTTTAGTTCTATGAATATTTTTTTTCTTTTACTTTTTAATTTATTTTATTAGTTTATGTTGTAGTTCACATGTAATTCTTGTACGTAAACTTAACTTTTGCCCACTTTCTATGAGAATTATTATGTATTTTTAATTTGCTCGTTGTTTTTTTTTGTGGTTTTACCGATTTACTATATTCAATGATAAATGTTCAAATTACTGCACAAAATAGATATCACTTATTTCATGTATATTTAATAGTGCACGTACAAGGAAAATTTTATTCTTTTATATTGTTGGTAGTTTACTGAAGTTTAAAGTTAATCAAGTTCCATGAATTGCAATTTCAAATGGCAAAAAAAAACTTATATCAAAAGAAAACTTCGTCACGCGTTTGTACAATGCGATCAAAAAACTAACCCAAATAAGAAAGAACCTCTTCCGACTGCTCCTTTTATTTCATTTTTTTATAACTGCTTAAATCAATTAGCCGTATAACTTTACATTTAGCTGTTTTGCGGTCAATGAACTCAATCTTTCCCGTACCAGATGTTCGGTTGTTTTACTTCCAGACTTCCGAAAGCTTTCAATTACTTTGCTGTCGATTCTTCTTTTCTCTCACCTTGTGATGTTTACGCTGCACACTCAGCTTTTTCTATTTTCTGCTGCAATTTTTGTCAAAACAAATTAAAATGACATTTCTCACGTTGCTATTTTTTTTGTTTTGATTTTTTTCCCATAAATGTGTTTGGGTGCTAGTGTTTTTTTTTAAATTTTTTTATTATTAAAATTCATTTAAACTAAAGTGGTACGGATAAACTGAGAAGGTATGTTAATTTTATTATTCTATAAATTTCTTTATCTTGATATAGTTCCACTTTACTAATAATTTCAGCTTATATGCAGCATCTTATTCCACTCTTATTCAACTCCACTGAGATTATTAATGTGGACCAGCCGTAAGGATTCGAGGTAATATTTATGAAATATTTCACATTCAGTACTTTTAATTACTTACTTATTCTAGGTCCTCAACGCTGTAAGATCAATTTTATTTTTACGGCAAAAAAAGGTTTAATCATTTGTAGTGATAGGTCTAAAAACTTCGTTTAAATAAATAAAACAAGTTAAACATTTGAATTACGATTTAAGACTGTTTATTTAAATAAATTATATTTACATAGGTACTTGTAGAGGAACAGCGTGCATTAGCATATCGTGAAAATTTGCTGAATTGGCATCTTCACACGCCAGCCCAAAATACCATCGTCAAAGGGACGGTAGGGGCTCATATTGCAAAAATGCAATAAATTTATAATAAATATCAGCATGCTTATTTACTCACATAGTATACGCTTATGCACGCTACACCTGCAGTTTTAAAAGAATAATGTAATAAAATTTTACATAAAATTTTATGTAATTATTAGTAATTAGTAATTATATAGCTTATGTTTAACAATTTATTTAATTTAATTACAAATATATTATTATATAATACTATTACAAATATAGTATATATATATATATTTATATTTATATATTCATTAATTTATGTATATATATATAACATATTGTTTTGATTTTTTTAATCAATATAAGGTTTTAACCTATTTTTGTGGACTTTTTGTGCTTTACTTGTGCTATCTACTATAACTATATTATAACCTATTTCTATATCTTTAACTAAATATGGACCCATATATTTATTTTCTTATTTATGAGCTATTTCGTTTTTAATAAAACTTTATCTCCTATTACTAATTAAAAATTATGTAAATTATTATCATACCTAAGTTTATTTTTTAATTTTGATATATTGAGCATTTTTCTTGCTCTTTTATAAGCTACTTTTAATCTGTATTTGCTTTCTTTAGCATAATCTTCTATATTGTATTACGGTTCTATATTACCACTATCAAAATCATAGAATTTCCTTGGAATACGTTCATACAGGAGTTCGTAAGAACAGTATCCATGTGCTAACAATGGTGTTGTGTTAAAGCAATATGTGAAGTACTTAATCCAAACATCCTAATCATCTCTATTGACTGAGATGTAAGATCTTATATATTCGTTAAACGGGCGGTGACTGCATTCTACAGTACCTAGCGTTTGATGATGGTTGGCTGTTGATGTAATATTCTTGATATAGAGATATTTACATAGGTCGTTCTTAATTTGGTTTTTGTACTCTGTACCCATGTCAGTTATAAACCGTTTCATGGGTCCGTACTGTAGGATGAAATTTTCGAAAATTGCGTTTGCTATAGTCTTGGCACTTTTATTTGGAACTAGAATAGTTACCAAATATTTTGTTAGATCACATATTAACGTAATTGCATACTCATTGCCGTTCTCCGTTTTTGGGAGTGGACCAATGGTATCTACTCACACAGTGTCAAATGGAGACATAGGTGTTTGTACTTCCGTTAAAGGCATTTTTGTATGTCTAGTTGTCTTGGCCAGTTGACAATTCAGACATTTTTTTACGTATTTTGTAATGGTTTTTGTCATATTTTTCCAGTAGAATCTTTGTTTTATTTTAGTCAACACTTTTCACTTTTTTTTTAAAGATATTGTTGTTGTAGGTGTACACACAAATTTATTTTATTTCTTGTTGCTGTTTTAAATGAAAATTTAATATCTTGTTTATTTAATGTAAATTAAACTTGTTGCATATTGATTTGTGATTATTGTTGTTTTAAAGATTAATACAATATTTTACAATAGTTTTAGTTGTTGTTATCTATTTCTTTATTATATTTACACTTTGTCTATTTAATTTATTTGTTCCTAATTGTTCTTTAATTTATACATGTCACGTTCGAAATGTAGTGATAGGTCTGAGGCCTATGGCGACCGTCCTGTCACGGTCAACATGTAGTGATAGGTCTGAAAACTCCGTTTAAGTAAATTAAACAAGTTGAACATTTGAGTTACGATTTAAGACTGTTTATTAAAATGAATTATATTTACATAGGTAATTGTGGAGGAACAGCGTGCATTAGCATATTGTGAAAATTTGCTGAATTGGCATCTTCACACGCCAGCTCAAAATACCATCGTCAAAGGGACGGTAGGGGCTCATATTGCAAAAATGAAATAAAAGTATAATAAATATAAGTATGCTTATTTACTTACATAGTATATGCTTATGCACGCTACACATTATGGTACATTGCACCCATACTTCCAATGCAAACTAAATCTTGTTATGGGGGTTGACATTGTATTCCAATATTGTATTCACATTTTTTCCCATACTGCCTTCGTACTCTTCACGATTAAAATCTTCGTGATCGTAGTCAAGTTGATATCGCTGATGTGTGCTGTTTTCTGGTTTTAGTGATCTTGTCTTCTACTATTACAATTACTGGCGATTGAAAACATTTCACCTTGTATGGCCCACTGAATTTTGGACTTAGTTTCATGGCAATGTGATCAACCGCTTTAGACAATGTATGGTTCCTTACTAGGACTTGATCCCCTATTTGCGGTATCTAGTCCCTATGACGGAGATTATAATGCCTTGCTTGTTCGATAGAAGCGTACTGCATATTTTGCCTTACCACTTCCATGATTCCTTGTAATTTCTGGGTGTTGGCAACCCTGCCAAGGATGACAGATGACATATAAAGAAGAATTAACATTTTAGTTTTGTTCAGTTTTTCAACTTGTGAAATAATAATAACTAGGAGTTTTTTGTATAAATAAATATCGAAATTATACAGATATAACAGTGGCGACGAGGATATTTTTTTTTGCATTACATTGAAAAACATATGTACACAAAAAAAAAATGAATCCACAAGAATTCCAGTTATTTTTCCAAGAAATGCAAAACCAACGTGCGAAAGACACGGAAGCAATGCGTGAACTTTTCAAGGAGTGTTTGCAAATGAAAATGCATACTGAAGCAGTTCCGAAAACAGAAAAACCGGAGCAAACAATGGAGATTTTAGCATCGAGTCTTACGGAATTTGTTTATGATCCAGAAAATAACTTAACATTTGAAACGTGGTATACGAGGTATGAAGATTTGTTTTTAGTAGATGGTAGCAAACTTGATGACGCAGCGAAGGTCAGGCTTCTATTAAGGAAACTCAGTACAACTGTACATAATAAATATATGGACTTTATTTTGCCTAAGCATCCACGTGAATATAATTTCACTACAACAGTGGAGAAATTGAAACAATTGTTTGGACTTCAAAAGTCGCAATTCAGCTTACGCTATAGCTGCTTACAGCTAACCAAACCACCAGATACCGACTATACTACGTACGCAGCCGAGGTTAATAAACACTGTGAAAATTTTAAATTGAATAGCCTATCATTGGACCAGTTCAAATGTTTAATATTCGTATTGGGGCTGAAATCGGAAGCAGACTTCGAAATAAGAACCCGAATATTGACCAAACTGGACACAGAAGCTAATATCATCAACTTGGAAAAACTTACAAACGAGTGTCAGCGTATTATTAATTTAAAATCCGACACAGCGCTGGTAGAAAATAAATCACGCGAAAATCAGGTGAATCGAGTACAAGCAAATAAGCTTAAGAACAATCACAAACCGAAAACACCATGCTGGTTTTGTGGAGCAATGCATTATGTGCGTGACTGCCCATACAAAAATTATAAATGCGAAGACTGTCACAACATAGGCCATAAAAAAGGTTATTGCAAAGCGAAAAATTCATC
Source organism: Teleopsis dalmanni (assembly GCF_002237135.1). Taxonomy (NCBI): domain Eukaryota; kingdom Metazoa; phylum Arthropoda; class Insecta; order Diptera; family Diopsidae; genus Teleopsis; species Teleopsis dalmanni. The sequence continues at coordinate 118,963,975 of NC_051846.1, read as the reverse complement.
AAAATCAAAATACAATAACAACAACAAAAATAATAGCAATGGTAAAGCAAAAACATTTTCACAGCCACGATCCAACAGTATATACACAACGAACAGCATCACAGCTTCACAGCGTAAATATGTCCATGTTAAAATCAACAATGTGCGAATCAAATTGCAATTTGATACTGCATCGGACATAACTATCATTTCAAAATTTAATTTCGACAAATTAAATATTTTAAATACAATGGAAGTACAACCAGAATCTGCTAAAAGTGCAACTGGAAACTTACCATTGTACGCAAAATTTACATGTGATGTGCAGTTAAAAGACACAATTAGAACACTTACGTACTTCGTTACAACGATCGATTTGAACGTATTCGGATTGGACTGGATAACTGCTTTTCAACTTAGCGATATGACGCTTAATGCTATTTGCAGCCAAATTTCAACAACAAAACAGGCAAGTAATGTTTCAATAAAGTCGTCAAATTGCAAATTTCTTCCGGAAAAATTATTTCCATAACTTTTCGAGAATGCTATGGGTCTTTGTAATAAAACTAAGGCACATTTATGTATTAAACCAAACTGTCAATCTGTTTTTCGACCTAAGCGCCCAGTAGCATACGCAGTTCAACATTTGGTTGAAGAAGAAATTAAGCGACTTCAAGATCTCGACATTATCGCACCCATCAATTACTCTGACTGGGCCGCATCAATCGTAGTTATCAAAAAGCCAAATGGTAGCATTCGTATTTGCGCTGATTTCTCAACTGGTCTTAACGACGCGCTTGAATCTTACAAGTATCCACTACCGCTTCCAGAGGATATTTTTGCAAAAATTAGCAATGCAACAGTATTTAGTCATATAGACCTTTCGGACGCTTTTCTCCAAATCGAAGTTGATAGCAAATCGCAAGAACTTCTCGCAATAAACACGCATCTAGGTTTATTCAAATACAAGCGTATGGTTTTTGGCGTCAAAACTTTTTCGGCAATTTTCCAACAAATTATGGATAAAATGCTTGCGGGCTTACATTACGCAGCTGCTTACATTGACGATATCTTTGTCTCAGGTAGAAACCAACAAGAGCATGACAACAACTTACAGGAAGTTCTACAACGTATTTATCAATAAGGGTTTAAACTCAAGATCGCAAAATGCAATTTTTCAGTTCCTGAAATTGCTTACTTGGGATATATTGTTAGTAAAGACGGCATTCGCCCAGATCCAAGAAACATTGAAGCAATCAAGACAATGCCTGCGCCAACCAATCAATCCGAACTTAGATCACTCTTAGGTGCTATAAATTTTTATGGAAAATTCATAAATCACATGCGCAAATACCAAGGACCATTAGACGAACTACTTCAAAACAACAAGCAGTGGCAATGGACGGAACTTCATCAACGCTGTTTAAATGGTTTCAAGCAAATTTTGTCATCAGAGTTATTATTAGCGCATTACGATCCACTGAAAAACATAGTAGTCGCTGCAGATGCATCTAACTATGGGCTTGGAGCTTGCATTTTTCATGAATCTGACGACGGTTCAATGAAAGTAATATGTCATGCGTCCAGATCACTAACGCCCACAGAAAAACAATATAGCCAAATAGAAAAAGAAGCTCTTGCGCTTATCTTCGCGGTTACGAAATTTCATAGAATGGTTTTTGGGAGAAGATTCAAACTTCAAACAGACCATAAGCCTCTTCTAGCTATATTTGGTGACAAAACTGGAATTAAGGTCCATCAAGCAAATAGACTTCAACGTTGGGCAATTAAATTGATTGCATACGACTTCGAATTAAAGTTTATTTCAACTAACAGTTTTGGGTATGCAGACGTTTTATTACGACTCATACATAACACAATCAATCCTTCAGAAGACTATGTCATCGCTGCAGTAGAGTTTGAAATTGAAAGCAAACAAATTTTACATAACTCACTTGATAAGCTGCCGCTTACCAGCAAAATGTTTACTTACGAAACAGCTAAGGACAAGGTTTTAGCTAAAATTTTCGAATATGTAACTGAAGGATGGCCATCAAACTGCAACAACAGTGAGTTAAAAGCTTACTTTAACCAAAAAAACGACATATGTATAGTTGACGGATGTTTAATGTTCGGACAACGCATTATTATATCTCAAATTTTCCGAAAGCGCATTCTTAAAGAAATTCACCGAGGTCATAAAGGCATAGGTCGTACTAAAGCCATCGCGCGGAACTACGTTTATTGGTCAAATATCGATTTCGATATTGAAGCAATGGTGAAAAGTTGTTCAAATGTGCCGCAGCTAAAATGCCCACGAAAACAACTTTACATCCTTGGCCAAAACCTTCTGATTCTTGGGAACGGCTCCATATTGATTATGCAGGACCAATAGATTCATACTTCTTTTTGGTCGTAATCGATGCGTTCTCAAAATGGCCAGAAATTCCAGAAATGGCAACAATTTCCAGCTTGAAAGAAATTTTCGCTAGATTTGGGTTACCGAAGACAATAGTTTCAGACAATGGTACTCAATTTGTGAGTCATCAATTCCAACAGTTTTTAGCGGAAAACGGCATAAATCATATACGAAGCAGTCCGTATTATCCCATGTCAAATATACAAGGCGAAAGGTTTGTTGATACTTTAAAGCGAGCGCTCAAAAAGTTAAATGGGAAGGGGGTAACTGCTGCAAATCTTCAAATATTTCTATAAGTTTACCGATCAACTCCGAATAAGCAAAATGAGAACAGTAAATCGCCAGCTGAAGTTTTACTAAAAAGAAATATCCGTAGTAAACTTAACTTGATTAAAGATATCGCCAACGAAAAGTGTTTAGTTGATGCATTTGGCCTCTACGAAACAACACCTAAAGATGTGGTTGAAATAACTAACAAAAACATGGTTGCGACTCCAGCTCAATCTTTCAATGAGATTGCAATTCCTCAAACTGAGAAGCACAATGAGACAGTTGTTCCGTATACCCGACCAAGGCGTACTAGACATCCTATTGACCGTTATAGACCCTAGAATCACCGCATTGGAGATTCAATCTCAAAAGGGGAGGTGTTGGCAACCCTGCCAAGGATGACAGATGACATATAAAGAAGAATTAACATTTTAGTTTTGTTCAGTTTTTCAACTTGTGAAATAATAATAACTAGGAGTTTTTTGTATAAATAAATATCGAAATTATACAGATATAACACTGGGCTTTCTCCGTAGGAGTGATTGGTACGTCTCCGGTGCCTGGAGTGACCTTGTCAAATTGATTAGCTGGCATACGTGGTTTTCGACCGAAATTCAGAAACGTTGATGAGAACCCCGTGGATTCGGCTACACTTGAGTTCATTGCTAGTGTAATTTCTGGCAAATATACGTCCCAATTCCTGTGGTCACCTTCCGTGAGTAGACTGATAAGAGTTTTTACGGTCCTATTAGTCCTCTCTGGGGGGTTTTCATATGGGGCGTACGGAGCGGTAAATTGTTGTTATACACAAATCGGAGAAAAAAGTTCCAGTAGCCAGGCTAGTAAAGTGGGTGCCATTACCTGATACAAAAACTTTTGGTACTTCGAAGCGCGCAAGGATACGTTCTCCGAAAGCCTTTTGTTCAAACCCACTTTGTGAACTTATCCACAAAGACCAGAAGCATGCTGTTTCCTTGTTTGGACTAGTGCTGTTCACATTATTCGACGTTTTTGAAAAACCGAAGTTCTTCGATTATTCGAATATTCGCATTTCAACAAAGTCTTTGAAGTTGGAAAAAACTTCGAAGTTTTTGTAAATTTTTGTTCTCGAAGTCTTCGAAGTTTAAGTGTAGTGAAAAACTTCGAAGACTTCGTAAGCAAAAGGTGAAGCGAGAGCGCAAAATGCAAACAAACGTGCGTCACACAAATTATTTGAGGGATGAAAGCATTTGCTTTATTTGTACGGTTTTATGTTTTTTTTTGGTATTTTATGCAGAAATTAAAAATATGTTTTTTTGTTTTGTTAACACATAAAATATATTTTATGATTAAAAATGTATTATTATATATATTATTAAATATTATATATATGAAATAAAAAATTTACCTTTTATATAACTTATATTTATAATTTATATTAAAAGAATATAAAATACATATGTAAGAATATGAAAATATTGATATTGATGGATTTTATTAGTAAAGGAAATTTTATAAAAGTTTTAATTTTTCTTTTAAAAAAAAATCACAAATTAAAACCTTGAAAATTAGTTATGAAAAAATGAGTTTTGTTCATTAATGCATAATTATTTGACATGTATGAGCTGTGATGATCACACAGGTGTGATGATCACAAATTTATTTTTTGCATAATAAAAAAATAATTTTTGATTTTTTTATTGTAATTACAGTTATTTTACGGTTTATGTAAAACTTTTAAATCCTTATTTCTAAGAAAAGAAATATATAATATTATAAGGAACTATCTAAATAAAATGTAAATTAGTACATTAGCACAATTGTATAAAAGAAATTCCATTAAAATTTCATGTATTTTATATTATATTAAAAATTTTCATAAATATAAAGAATAAATATAAGTTATTTAAAATGTAAATTTTTTATTTAATATAAAAAATATTTAATAATGACATATATAATAATAATATATATTATATTATAATAATATAAATCTTCGAAGTTTAAGTGCAGTGAGAACAAAAATTCACAAAAACTTCGAAGTTTTTTCCAACTTCGAAGATTTCGTTTACTATTCGAATATTCGAATTCTTCGAATACTTCGTAAATTCGAATATGAACAGCACTAGTTTGGACCGTGACAGTGGTCCAACAAAGTCCGCGGAAATGGTAGACCATGTTCTTCTGCTAATCGTGTTAGCATGAGTCTGGCAGCAGCCTGTTGGTTCGGTTTAAATCTCTGGTACGAATCGCAACCTCTCACATATTTACTAATATCGCGAAACATACCTGGCCAAAAATACAGTTTTGATACTCTTTGCTTTGTTTCCCTACTCCGAAATGTCCTGCTGCCGGTACGTTGTGATTCTCCCGTAATATCTGTTGTTTCAGAACTGTTGGCACACATAATTCCCATGGTTTATTATCCTCATCCTGATCATAACTGGGTATATGCCTATACAACTAATCATTTTCTATGGTGTAGTCTGCGAATTTCTTGGGGTACAATTTAACCTCCTCTTTTCGTTTGTGAACCCAGTCTTGTTCCCCACACACGCCGTCACTGGTTTTTATTCTTCTAACTGAGGCTGCCATTTTTTCCGGTTGACGCGATAATGCATTCGCCACCACGTTGCATTTACCTTTCCGGTATTGTACTTCAAAATTATACTGTTGTAACTCCAGAGCCCAGCGTGCGATTTGACTAGATGGATTATCGATTGAGTTTAACCACTTTAATGACAAATGATCCGTTATCACAGTGAATCTGTATTCTTCTAAATACGGCCGTATTTTACGGATAACCCAAATGATAGCTAAACACTCTTTTTCAGTAGGGGAATAATTTGATTCGGCATTTTCTAGTCGTCGACTAGCATAGGCAATCACCTTTTCTCCGTCCTCAAATTGTTGCGTGAGGATTGCACCAAGACCACAAACACTGGCGTCTGTCTGCAAACAAAAGGGTTTGTTAAAATCAGGGCACTGTAGTACTGGGGTTTCCGCAACTACTTCTTTAAGTTCTCGAACGCGGTTTGTTGTTCTGTGTGCCATTTCCAATATTTTCCTTTCCGGAGGAGTTAAGTTAGACGGTGAACGATTGTTGAAAAATCTTTCACAAACCGTCGGTACCATGACGTCATTCCTAAAAATCGTCCTCATTCCCTTACAGTCGTTGAAGATTTTAGATTTTGTACAGCTGAAACTTCCTCTGGGTCGGTATGAACACCTTTATCACTAACAAAGTGTTCAAGATACTTCAAGGTTGACTTGAAAAACTCGCATTTCTCTGCATTTATTCTCAAATGGGCTCCTCGTAGTCGTTTGAACACAATTCCGAGATGTTGGAAATGTTCGTCATGATTACGACTTATGACGATAATATCATCTAAGTATGCGAATGCAAAGGGCTACATTTCTGGTCCAATAACTGAATCCAATGCGCGCTGAAACGTAGCAGGGACGGAATGTAACCCAAATGGCATTACTTTCCACTGAAACAGACCCCGTCCCGGTATAGTGAACGCTGTCAATGGTTTTCTGTCCGGATGCATCGGTACCTGCCAATACCCATTCTTCAAGTCCAAACCACTTATAACTTTAGCGTCATGAAGCCGATACAAAATATGATTTATGCGAGGAAGTGGATATGCGTCTGGTTTCGATTTTGCATTTAGTTGACGATAATCCACACATAATCTCCATTTGTTGTTTTTTGTTTTTTACCAACACTATTGGCGCACTATATGCACTTTTCGATGGTTTAATGCATCCATTTTCCAGTAGTTCGTCGATCTCTTTATTAATTATAGCTTGCATTGCTGAATTACGAGGATAGTAACGCTGTTTAATGGGTTGAACATCAATCATGGAAATACGATGATGAGTCAGATTACATACTCCTTCTAAAATGTTGAATTTATCCACTTCTCGTTCCAGAAAAACTTTAACATCATTCAGGCCCGCATTTGACTAAATCCTTTGGTCTTTCCCTTCCGTCACCTTATTCATTTGTTTATTATGGTCGTCCTGAATAGTGGTAATATTATTTAAGACGCTATCATCCCATATTTCACATGTCGGTTCTGGCTGGCCTCCCTCGATTGTATCCTCAATAGACTCTTTATCTATTGATTTTTTGGCGTTACTTATTGAAAAATGTAGAATTTTATTGGACCTACAGCGACCATTTAGGTTTTGAAATTTAGTTACTGAACCACCGCACTTTAGTGTGGCTCCTATGGCTTGTAAACAATCGATGCCCAGTATGATGTCATTGCTGGTGCTCTCCATAATTAGAAAAGATAGTTTTTTTTTTTTTTTTTTTTTTTTTTTTTATTGCTACAAGTATTTACATTATAAATAACGAGTAGCTTGAATCTGATAAATACTATACATACATAAATAAGCAATTTATTTTCTACACAAATTACTTTACATTCTAATTCAATGCCATATCAGCGACATTTCGCCGTTTTAATCGTCTCTGTTGTCCATACGAAGTTATGATGTTAACAGCTTCTATGTTGACATGTTGCTGCAACCTCAGTTTGTGTCTTGTTGCTTTCTGTTTTATTTCTTCAGCGACTGTGGACAATTTTAGATCGCGATGTATATCGCTGTTCCTAATGTACCATGGCGCATTTAAAATGTTCCGTAGAACCTTGTTCTGGAAACGTTGGATTATTTCGACGTTACTTTGGCTAGCGCTCCCCCATAGTTCAGCGCCATACGACCATACAGGTTTTAAAATTTGATTATATAGCAGAATCTTGTTTTGCATAGATACTGTGGATTTGCGGCCAATCAGCCATTCCATTTTTCGCAACTTCATGTCAAGCTCGTCCCGTTTCTTTTTTATGTGTTCTTTCCACCGAAGTTTTGCGTCCAACGTTATACCAAGATATTTTGCAGTATTGGCATATGGTATTTGAGTACCTTGAATCGAAATAGGAAGATACTGTATTTTTTTATTTGTAAAATCCACATGAACAGATTTAGCAGAATTCAGTTTGATACGCCATCTTTTTGTCCAATTGTCTAACGAATTTGTAGCTGTTTGTAATTTGGCTATTGATTCTTCAACGGAGTCAGCAATCGCCAAAATAGCAGTATCATCTGCAAATGTTGCAATTTTATTTTCAGGTGTTATTGGCAAGTCCATTGTGTAAAGCAGGTACAGTAGTGGACTGAGTACACTGCCCTGAGGTACACCAGCTTTTATCGCAGAAAGATTTGAATAGCAGTTTTCGTGTTTTACATAAAAGAACCTCGAGGTAATGTAAGACTTCAAAATCGCAAAATATGACGACGGCAAACATGTTTCTAGTTTATTCAAAAGACCTTTGTGCCAGACTTTGTCGAAGGCCTGTGCGACATCGAAGAATACAACAGAACACACTTTTTTACCTTCAATAGCCCTTTCAATTTCATCGACAATGCGGTGTACTTGATCTATAGTTGAATGCTTACCACGAAAACCAAATTGATGGTTTGGTATTAGCTTTTCGGATTCTATTATAGGCATTAGTCTCTTGTAGAATAGCTTTTCAAAGAGCTTCGAAATAGTTGGTAAAATTGAGATTGGTCTATATGACGATATACATTCTAGCGGCTTGCCTGCTTTTGGAATCATTTTTACTTCTGCGATTTTCCATAGGCTAGGAATATATTTTAAATTTATTGTTGCATTGAATTGCATTAATAATTTGTTAACAGCTTTATCGGGTAACTGCTTTAAAACTTCGGATGTTATAAGGTCAAAGCCAGGCGCCTTTTTATTTTTCAAATCTTTTATTGCTGATTTTAATTCGCGCTTTGTTATTCGATCGATTAGTTGATTTCTACTCTCTGTGACAGTCAGTAATTCATCACACTGTACATCATTAGGCTGAAATATTTTTGTCAGGTTATTTGCGAAAGCTTCGGTTTTTTCCTCATTGCTTCTAGCCCATTTACCATTGCTGTCTTTAAATGTTGGTGTGTAGGTAATGGGTTTCTTTAAGTATTTTGTCGATTTCCACAATGAGTATTCTGATTTTTTGTCAGCTCCAAGTGATGAAATATAATTTTTAACTGACTCATTTTTGATGAGACGAATCTCAGCTTTTAAACGTTTAGTAGCTTCATTAAGCCTGCTCTTATCGAGAGGAGATCGGGTTTGATGCCATCTTTTCCTTAGTTTCCTTTTTTCTTTTATTAGACTCATAATTTCCATTGGATAGTTCTCCCCTACAGTTTTCCTTTTATATTCAGGAGTACTGCTCCAAGCCGCTCTTTGAATTTGCTTAATGAATTGATCATAGTCTCTTTCAAGTTCATCACAAGTGCTCAGTGGAGTTGAGAGGTTTACACTGTCTTCAAGTAACACTTTAAAAAGGCTCCAATCTGTAGATTTATTAGTTAGGTATGGACCGTGATTTTTCGTTATGATTGTATCACTTAAAGTTAAATATATTGGCGAATGGTCGGAGTGCAGATCTAAACCTTGTTTGATTTCCATGTAATTTGATGATATTTTTTTAGTGAGAAAGAAATCTATAAGATCAGGCAATTTATTTGGATCGATGGGCCAGTAAGATGGTTTTCCTGTTGAAATGAATTCGCATCCGGTTTCTATTGCAGCCTTATACAGTTCTCTTCCCTTTGTTGTTGTGATCCGTGAGCCCCAATGAGTGTGTTTTGCATTGAAATCTCCACCTACAATAAACTTGAATTTGTGTCTTCCTATTAGCTGTTTATATTCCTCTGCTGTAATGGTATGCCTTGGGGGACTGTAAATAGCAGTTATTGACAAAGGCTGATTATTTGTTTTTACAGTGACAGTTGTTGTTTGAAACATTTGAGTACTACATTTGTTTTCTTCATAATGATCTATGCTTTTTCGAATAATTACAGCACTTCCTCCTCTCGCACAGTTATCTGGATGTATAGTGTGATATATGAAATAATTCTTGAATGCTATAAAAGAGTGTGTAGTAAAATGTGTTTCGGACACAAGGCAAACATCGATTTGTTCCATGTTAAGTAATATTTCTAATTCTTCTTGGTGTTTTAACAGACCGTTCGCATTCCATGTCATAATTCTTAAGCAATTTTTCATTTTTTATTTTTTGAATTTTCGTTGAGTTTTTGTTCTAGCTTAGTTAGTCGGACTTGTATTGCGTTAGCTACTACCTCCTGCTTTTGAAGTTTATGCAGGATCTGTGTGAGTACATCTTCATTTTGTTTATTCGTACTAGAAGTGGCTATTGGCTCCATATTGCTCGCATAGCTGACTTTACCATTACTCTTAACTGCTTGTGCATAAGATACATTTTGCTTTTTATTTGTAGTATGTGTGGAAAGTGGTTTTGGTTTGCTAAGCAGTTCTTTATTTTGTTCCTGATTACTTATTCGTTTATCTCTAATTTTTTGTAGTTCAATAGCTACAACACACCCTCTGTAGTTCGCAGAATGGTTTTCACCACAGTTGCAACACTTTGGTTGTTCGTTAGCATCTTTTATGCAATTAATAGTTAGGTGATTGCCTGTGCATTTAACACATCTCGGTATCCTGTTACAATAATTCTTAGTGTGGCCAAACCCCTGGCAGCTTTTACACTGTGGTATAAGTTTGGGAGACTTGACAGCTTCGATTTTGACTATTGAGTGCAGAATATGTTTTATTCTGAATATTTTATTGATGTCTTCATTATGTTCAAACGTTAGAAGAAATATGTCTAATGGTTCTTTTGTTTTTTGTTTAAGTTTATTTTTAGCACTCAATGCTTTGAAGCCCTGTTGTTGCAAATCGCTAACAATACTTTCTTCTTCACATGAATGATGCAAATTTTTTACAATGACTCTGATGGGTCGTATCTGCTTATTTTCGTACGAAAACCAGTTGAAGTTTGAATTTGAGAGACTTTTAGTGACAGATCTGTAATCATCTCCATCAAAAACATTGATTTTTTGAGCACCATTTCCAAGTAATCGTATTGAAAATTTGTTTTTGACATTTTTTTCAATAGTACTTTGCAGTTCTTGATATTGATTAACATTTGAAATCACTATTGGAGGCGGGCGTAGCTCACTTCTTTTATTGGGTTCAGTTTTTTCAACATTTTTGGCTTGAGTGATTACCTCAGGTGAGGATTCTGCTCTACGTTTTTTATTGGGTCTAGATTTCTTTAATATCCAATCCGTCTCTTTTGCTAGCTCCTCTTCATCTGTTACATATTCTTGGGATTTCTCCACCGAACAACTAGTTGGTAATGAATTTGAATCTTTCTCTGTTTTCAAATTGGCATTTTCCGTTTTAAGACGTTCATTTTCTTTTTTAAGTTGTTGGCATAATATTTGCAAATCAATTACTTTTTGTTGAAGATCTTTTATTTCTGGCTCGCTTATCTTATTAAAGGTTGGAGTAGAATCACCGAGTTTTGAACTTTCGCAAGCTGAGTTCGATCTCTGTCTTCCTAATAAAGAGTCACGCATAAATGCAAATGTTGCTTGGTTAGTAATTTTATTTTCTTTAGCTTCCTTAGCTGATGCTTTGTTTTGTTTGCTTTTTCCAGGTGAAGGTGCCATAATTGTAATTTACTTTTAGGCCCAATTTAAAGTCGATAATACAGTGCAGTGTAGAATGTGTATTTTTAATTCAAAATAATTTCTTCCAATTTTACAGCCAAATCACTGGCCAGGCGCGCAAAAAAGATAGTTTGACAGATTTATTTTCATATTTCACATCGCACTCCAGCCGCTGAGTAACCAATCAGACAGAACCATCCGCTAAATAGATTGTTTCTTCATGGTGAACCCTAGACCCTTTCACAAGATTGTTTTCTAACACCTGACTTCTGGCAACACTTCTCATAGCCCCCGTATCGACAGTTGCATGTGAAGGTCATTCCCCTAATGTGATGGCTGCATAGACGACATCACCGCTGGTATATAACTTATTTACTGTTGCAGACCAGGTGGTAGGGGAGTTGTCAGTTCGCCGCGTAGGATAATACCCCGTAAGTTTTTCGACGGTGGTGTCGGTCTTCGACAACAATCCCTGGTGCGGGTCCCGCGTCTACTGCAAACCCAACAGTAAATCCCTGCTTGCACCCTACCTACAATATTTGGCCAACCGAATGTACTTGGGGTCTCATTGGGGTCTAAGCCAATTGTATTAAGTCATCTAATGACGAGAACTCATGACGCTTAATATGTAGCTGGTATTCAGGCAAACTATTATGATAGAGTCGATTTAGTTGTTGCTCTCTCGTGTGTCTGGCTTGTCGCACAAAATCCTGCAGTGCCAACACGTAGTCTTTAAACGATTCGTTTTTCAATTGATATCGATTATCGGTGTCCTCTAATTTCTCAGAATAGTTACTGGGTAAGAAAAACCCGAAAAAATCTTGCTTGAATTTACTCCACCTTACCTATCTCCGATTATTGTTACGAAACCATATTAAGGCTCTTCCTATTAGCACCTCTGGCATTAATCTGGGTAAGATGTATTTTGAGATATTGTGTACCTCGGCAAGCTCATCCAACCTTTCGATAAATGATAACGCTGGTGTTTCACCATCATAATGCAGAGCCTATTTACGCAGCTGATTTGTTATTCTTGTTATGTCTCCATAATTCTCTTCAGCTGGCTTGGTTTCCGAAACGGATAGTTTGTATGGATCAGGTTCATGATTCATCGGCTTAGGTGAGCTCCCGCGGTTTTATTTTGCTTCAATTTCAAGATAATTAGTTCCTGGTTCCTTTCCCTTCATTACTATTTCACGTAACCGCTTACGAAGGTCCTCTATTGTTCCCGTAATGTCATCGTCGAATTCCTCTAGCATCCGTACGTGCTGCCGCAATCCACGCTGTCTTAACCATATTGGATGTTTACTTTAAAAATAACAAAAAGTAATCGAATCTAGTCTAAGTTTAATCTAAACACGTGACCTTTCTGGCCCTTTCCATGGACGGGGTATACTCAGGGTATACCAAGATATTAATGTTAGATTCCCAAAATTGGATTAGAAAAATTGTATCAGATTAATATGTGAGACACAACAATTTAGGTTAACCACCCCACCTTATTTATGACTTAAAAGTCCTACAAGACAAACTTACTATGATAATAAAAGAATTATAATTAATTTTATGTTCAGTATCTTCCTTTGTTTTTTAATTTACAATTTAACAGAACAAAAGGAAAACTTGCTACAATAAAATAATGAATACTATAAACTACCATTTATGTAAATTTTCGAAATTAAGAGTAAATTACGACTTAAATGCTTAATTTATGTTTAGGAAAAAAAATGTTTTTTTTTCTCCATTTAGTACAAAGAAAGATTTCACCAATAATGCATTTTAGATTTTTAATTCCCTTCCGTAAATATTTAAATATTCAAAAAAAAATAAATAAATAAAAAAAACCAAAAAAAAAAACACAGGAGGTACTCACCGCATTTGTTGAGATGACTTCATCGCTCCCCTGCTGTACCTTTCCCCTGCTGGTGCAAAAATGCATCCTAGACAAGAAACGAAACTTGTCGGGCTCCAGGAGTGAAGCCTCACTCTGCCGGTTACAGTCTCAAGCCCAAATGGTATACCATTAACTGTCTGGACGACGAGACTGTAACTTGATCTAAGGAGACAATCCCAGCCTTGAAGCCGTGGGAAGGAGCCCAGCTTAAGATAGTGGACGAGGCAGAAGTGCCAAAATCTGAAATCTATGTTGGCTACTTCCCAGGCTCAGCTTCCTGGCAAAGTGACCGAATTTTGGGACAAATTGAGTGTCAAAATTCGGGCATGCGTGTCAGGGTCTTGCGGGTGCTCCACATACTTAATAAGGGCGATCTCGTCGAGATGGCGATTGCTCTGGACCCTTTATCGTCCGAAATGGTCGGAAAGTCTTTTAAGGACTTAGTAATGCCTTGCTGAGACCAAGACACAAGGGAAACAGAGCAAAGGAAGTGGTTGACGATGAACAACCGACAACATCTGCTGCTCGTGCTCAGCCAAGCAATCAAAAGCCGAAAACGGGTCTCAACTCCGGGGGACCATCATTGAGAGGGGGCAGAGTCCGTGCCCAAGACCGAAAACCTTCTACTCTCTCTGATCGTCTCAGGAAATGGGAAAGGAAAGATCCGGAGGCCACGGAACTGCTGCGCGGTACGAAGGGCGGCAAGGTCCGCATGGGCCAGTCTGGGAAATAATGTTCCGGACTCCGCCACATCCCCAAAATTCCTGGAGGCAACTTCATTGCCTCCAAATCAACCTCCACCGGGCGATAGCAGCTTTATATAGGCTCAGTGCCTTGGTGGAACAACACTGTCTGGATTTTGTGGCCATCCAAAAACCATGGGCCACAAATGAGCGCATAAACGGTCTACAGACAAAAACGTGTAAGTTATTCTATGATAGTAATGTTGATCGCCCCAGAGCAACGATAATGATTAACAAAACCATTAAATTTCTTCCAATTACAGAGCTCATACAGCGTGATCTTGTGGCAGTACAGGCAGTAGTGCTTAGTACTAGGGAACGAGAAAAATTGTTTTTGCATCTCTGTACCTACCTGTCGACGCAGAGGAAGCGGTGTCTTTCGTTGCTCCAGCAGCTTACAGAATACTGCCGTATCCAAAACCTACAGTGGGTTATGTGCTGCGATGCCAATGCATACCATACAGTATGGGAAAGCACAATTTAATGGTGGTAAATAAAGGTAATGAACCTACTTTTGTAAATGCGATAAAGAGGGAGGTACTAGATCTGACTTTAGCAATCGCATTTATATCTAATAACATTTCAAATTGGAGGGTGTTGCAGGAAAACTCCTTATCAGATCACCGCTACATACGTTTTGATTTGGGAAGTTGAAAACACTTTCGAAACAAGAAAAGTTAGGAAGACCAACTGGTCTCTATATAACTTCTATTTAGAACAAAACATTAGTTGTTGTTAAGTATTACATTAATAATTTATTTTGTCTTTTGCTAACCAATACTAAAATGCATTTAAAGTAATTGTAATACAATAATAGGTTATATTTTTGCTGATTAGTGTTTATTTTATAACTAGGGCTAGAACACATTTTAAGTAATTTATTATTCATTGGTTTGCTAAATATTTTATGTAATTTGCTTGCTATTAATTATTCATTGTTTTGCTAAATATTTTATGTATTTTGCTTGCTATTAATTATTCATTGTTTTGCTGAATATTTTATGTGTCATTATAAGTAGTATTTTTGCTTGATATTAATTATTGTTTTAAATTAGGTCAGTAAATTATTGCACGTGATAAGTTTTAGTTGTAAGAAAAATGTATATATAGACAAATCAATTCTTTAATAAAGTGATTCAATGATACAAACTTGAATACAACTCACCTTTCTTTTCATTAAAATACTAACGGGTTTATGTGCTCGGTAGTATATTCACGATTCTTCAAAATACAAATATACCGTCCAACAAGTTACATGTGCTTGGTGGAGTTCCGGTATACAAATACACATCTATAGAAAATTGAGGATAAAAGCATTCTCAACAGTTGTCTTGGAGATAGGATTACTAATTGTCAGGAACTAAATCTTGAGGTTAACAAACTTGAAAATATTATTACAGGGGCTTTTGAAAATAGCTGCGAACTTGTCAAAAAGAAACGTTCTAGGAACGTCCCATGATGGAATAGGGAACTGGACATTTTGCGCAAAAGCCCGCCAGCTCCTTAATAGAGCCAAGTCCAGCAGGGACTGGGCATCTTATAAGAGTGCCTTAGCTGCTTACAATAAGGAATTGAGAAAATCAAAGAGGGAAACAATTCCCGCGGCTGCGAGACTCCAGAAATCTCTATAGAAAGACCACTCAAATAGCCTCTCTACACTAAAGAAGACTGACGAAAGCTTTACGGAAAGCCTGGAAGAAATGGGACAGCTTTTGCTAGACACTCATTTTCCAGGCTGTGATATGTATACTGAGACTACGGAAACCATCGAGGATACTCGTTTCTTGTTGGTTACATGAAGAGATCTTTCACTGGCTCGTAAAATCTTCACAGTCAGTAAAACTAAATAGGCCATTTTCACCTTCAGCCCATTTAAATCACCTGGTATCGACAATATACAACCGTGTCTTCTTCAGAAAGGTATTGATATATTAGCACGGATATTAACAAACGTATTAAGGATAAGTCTAGAGCTAGACGTGATACCTAAATATTGGACGAATGCTAGGGTAGCTTTCATAACGAAAGCAGGCAAAAAGGCGGACCACACGCCAAAAGCTTTTCGACCCATTTGCCTAACTTCTTTCCTGCTTAAAGCGATGGAGAAGATTCTAGATCAATATATCAGGGAAGTCTACATTAAAGCTTCACCTTTACATATTGACCAGTATGCTTATCAGTCGGGCAAGTCGACCGAGACCGCTATACACAGTCTAACAAGTAAAATTGAGAAGGCTTTAGACGGTAAGGAAATAGCTCTCTGCACATCGGTTGACATTACAGGAGCTTTTGATAATGCAACATTCAGATCAATTGAGAAAGGAATCGTTAGGAAAGGAATACACAGACTGATCATAACATGGATTCTCAATATGCTGAAAAATAGGACGATAATCTTTGAAATGGGGGCGAAGAGATTAACTGTCAAGTCAACCAAAAGAGACGTTCTATCGCCGCTCCTATGGCTATTGGTCATTGACGAACTCCTACAGTCTCTTAGTGACCTCGGATATGAAGTTCAAGGCTTTGCAGATGATCTGGTTATCATGGTTAGAGGCAAATTTGACTCCACTATATCCGATCGTATGCAACTAGCTCTTGACATCACTCAAGATTGGTGTCAAGAGAAAGGACTCTCGATTAATCCGAATAAAACAAACGTAGTACCCTTCACCAGGGGAAGGAAGATGAGTATAGGGACCCTTAAGTTAGGGGACACTGACATAATACTATCTCAGGAAATGAAATATCTAGAAGTAATTCTAGATAAAACTCTTACTTGGGAAAATGACTTATCATATGTAACTGGCAAAGCTCTAAGAGCAACTTATGCGTGCCAAAGACTGTATGGGAAAACATGGGGTCTGCGACCAAAAATGATGGTTTGGTCGTACAAGACCGTAATAGTACCAATGATCACCTATGCATCCTTGGCATCGTGGCCAAAGGTAATTCAGGCGAAGGCTAAGATGACTCTCAATAGGATTTATCGAACAGCCTGCCTAAGCGTAACGGGAACAATGAAAACGCGCCCCACAGAAGCCCAAGCAATGCTTGCTGGACTCACTCCATTACACATTACAGTTAAAAGGACTGCGATCAGTGCCGCACTAAGGCTTCCTTATCTATGTAATCTTAAAGAGGGCAATTTGACAGGACACGCAAAGATTCTAGATGAAGTCTGGAACTCTCCGTGCCTTAAGGTCTTTGACAAGATGAATAGAAAATTAGCTTTCTCCAGGGAATTCGAAGTGGTCATTAGTGACCGATCCACCTGGAGAAACAAAGAAATTAACTTAAAACAGGGCTCACAATTATGGTATACTGATGGGTCCAAAATGGAAGATGGCAGTACGGGAGTAGGAGTTATAGGATCGAAATTCCGCAAAGCAATCGCTATGAGAAAAACTGCTTCCATTTTTTAGGCAGAGATCTAGCCTTAGAGCTATGTGCAAGAGAATGAATACGAAGGGGCACCTGAGGTACCAAAACATGCATCCTTTCAGACAGTCAAGCAGCTCTAAAATCTTTAGCAAAATCCTTATTCCAATCAAAGTTTGTATGGGAATGCTTTCAATTTCTCTACACCCTAGCATGGAGGAACTATGTTACCCTTATGTGGGTACCGGGACACGTAGGGCATGAGGACAATGAAATAGCAGACTCCCTAGCAAAGAAGGGTGCATGTACTCCTTTCATTGGTCCAAAGCACTTTTGCGGGGTAACAAATAGCTTCACAAATAGCTTATTATGTGAACGGCAGAAATCACATCTACTTAAACACTGGAGAGCCCAAAAAGGCATGCGACAGTCAAAAAGGTTCATTGATCCTGATTACATCAAAGTTGATGCTATCCTTAGCCTTAGCAGAAACTATATTAAAATCTACACTGAACTTCTTACAGGACACTGTAGACTTAATTACCACATGAAGATTATAGGTAGATTTAATTACCACATGAAGATTATAGGTGTGGTAGAAAGTGACTTCTGTTGACTCTGTAATAAGGAGAAGGAAACATCAGAACATGTTCCATGCAACTGCCCAGCGGTGGCAAGACGTGGACTCGATTACCTTGGAAGCGGGATCTTAGTCCCAAGTCAAATAGGTAAAATTATGCCCACAGCAATTACAAGATTTATAAATAGTCCAAAAATTGTCCTAGTTGGACCTTTAGGCGCACAATAGATCTTTTAGGTCGGGGTGCTTTAATAGCCTATTACATAAATAACAACAAAGGCAAAAAAAATCAACGTTAAATCTTCTACGACTTAAATATTTACAAAAAACAAAACGGGGAAAAAAATTAACAACTATATCCACTAATAACTAATAATATAAATAATATAATTTATCTAATATATGCTTAATTATTACAAAGCAGATATATTTCAAAAGAATCAAATAGACCTAGCTTGTCTAAAATATTAACTTCGCATTTACTCCATAAAATTTGTATATGTAATATATTTCTAGTTATTAATGCAAAATAAGAACATATATTTTTTTTTTTAAAAAAAATGGACTTAGCTTATCTGATATGTTGAATTTATCATTTTTCCATCAAAAAGGTGTAATTAAAAATAAAATAAAAAAAATGAACTAGTACTTACTTACTTATGTGGCCATAACAACCCGTTACCGAGTTTCGGCCTGACGCAGCATGTCTCCCCAGGCGCCTCTGCTGCGTGCGCGCCTTCTCCAGTCTCGTATATCAAATCCAGTTAGTGCTCCCTCAACTTGATCACTCCACCGGAGACACGGTCTAGCTCTACGTCTTCTTCCGCCAACTACTGCTTCAAACACCTTTTTCGCCGGAGCGTCTTCATCCATTCTCACGACATGACCAAGCCAGCGAAGCCGCTGGATGTTAATGCGCTGAATTATATCAATGTCGTGATAAGGCTCGTACAGCTCGTGGTTCATTCTAATGCGGTAGTCGTCTCCAACTCGTAGAGGACCAAAGATCTTACGAAGAACTTTTCTCTCGAACACTCCCAGTGCTGCTTCATCATTCTGTGATAACGTCCATGCTTTTGCGCCATACAGAAGCACAGGGAGGATGAGCGACCTATAGAGCGTAAGTTTCGTTTGTCGAGAGAGGGCTCTACATCCCAATTGCCTACTGAGCCCATAGTAGCACCTATTAGCAATGGTGATTCTTCGTCTGATCTCCAGACTGACATCATTTGTATTCGTTACGGCGGCGCCAAGGTAGATGAAATCCTTGACAGATTCGAAATTATAGTCGCCAGCCACTAGCCCGGTGTCCGAGCGACGCACATTTCTACCAGTAGCCGACATATACTTCGTTTTTCCCTCATTCATCGCTAAACCCATTCTTGCAGATTCCTTTTCGATAGCAGCAAAAGCAGCTTTCTGATACATACTAAAATATTGTTACATTGCATTAATATCATATAGTACCCTGATGACGGCTACAGTTTCTGGGGTTCGTTAGTTTCATGAAACCGTAACAACGCTGTATGAGACAGCTAGCTAGAAATTGCTCATGAGGTTGATATTGTGATAATAGTCACAGAAAAATATGTTACCACTCTAAGGAATATTCTGTAAATTGGTCTCAATATACTAAATAAATGCACACAAGAATGTGGCCTTGGGGTTAATCCCAACAAAATCGAAAGAGTAGTTTATACCAGAAAACAATCTTTCTTCACCCTCTCTACGAGATTTCACAATAAATTTTAAGCAGGTAACAAAATTCCAAGTATTATTTTTGACAGGAAACTTATTTCGAAGCAGAATACCTTAGAGTGCGCTAGAAATGCCAACGTTGCATTTCTCATATATCAAAAAGTTATTGGTAAGAAGTGGGGACTACAGCCACTACTACTACCACTACTACTACAGCCACTCAATGATATCTTTAGACCAATACTATTACATGGCATCACTGTATGGTGGAAAGTTCTTGATAAATCTTCGTACTGCGAATATAAGATAAACGATAATTTTATTTTACAGATGAATATACGCAAAGATGTTTTTTTAAATATTTAAAAAAATTTAAGTAAATAAAATTGCTAAAAAAAATGAGGGTTTTTTCACTTTTTCTGAGTCTTTTTATGTCTAAACATATCGGAAGTTAAAACTTTCGTGATACGAAGTGGATCAAATTGCCGAGTATCTGTGAACTTTGTTTTTGAATTTTGAAGTCTATTATACATCTTTTTGCATGATTATTTTGTCAATTCTTAGAGTAGTTTTCACGCGGTCCAAAGACATTTGTTTTAAATTTGACATCGTGATGTCTTATTATTAGTTAATCGCTTAGGCTAAGAGATTCCAAGTATCTTTTTGCGATGAAGTACTTTCTTGACTCTAGCTTATAAAAAGAATTTACTTAATCGAATTAGTTAAATTTTTCGAAATATAGATCGTATAAGGTTTTTAAATATATTATATTAAATATAATTATATAATAAATTTGGTGATGCAGTAGCTTGGACAATTACCAACAGTGATGAGAAGGAGTTAGGAGCATTAAACAGAAAAATTCTTCGGATGATTTCTTACGCGTTGGCGAATAGTATGCAATTAGATGGAACGATGAGCTGTATGCGCTCTACCGCGACATTGACATAGTTAAGCGCATAAAAATAGAGTGACTTCGCTGGCTTGGTTATGTCGTGTGAATGGAAGAAATGCTTCGACTAGAAAGGTGTTTTATTCGCTACCCGTAGGTTGAAAACGTAGTAGCAAACGTTCGCATCTTCAGTGGAAGGACCAGATGACCAACGATTTGGGGGCGCTCGATACTCCCAACTGGCAACAGCAAAGAACTAATCGGGCTGGCTGGCGGAAGCTACTCGACGCAGCCAAGGGCGATTCACATCTTTAATGGACAACTAAGTAAGTAAGTAGTATATAATAAATTACACTTAAATAAATATAATATTTAAATTCAAATTTTGAAAATTGTTTAAATTCTATAAATAATTTATGGTAATAATTTTTATCAAAATTGAGTTATAAAGCATTTTTAATCTATAATTTTTTTTTTACTTATTTCATATATCATATGTTAAATGCTTTAAAATTGTCAGAAATCACAAATCAAAATTTTGCAAGTTTGACAGTTTCTGCAATTCATTGCCATCAGGACACAGTAAATCAAAGAATTTCATTGATTAAAATTTAATATTATTGCAATAAATCTGAATAATGTGTCTTCAGTACGTAATGCACACTTTCGTACAACCATAAATCCGTATACAAATTCAAAAATTTTATTTCGAAAGAATTCATCAAATAAACATAAAATATGAATTTCTTACTTAAATGTATCCCGAAGCAATATTGTTTTTTAATGATATGAAGCACAAACGGAAGTACATAAGCTCATAATTGGACAGACAAATGTGCTAAGATGCTGGAGTATCGAGTACAGTACGCATTTAAATGTATTTTATAAATTGTATATTTTGCATACTATATTGTATATGTATCGATAATAAATTATTAAAACTTGGCTGCAAGCAGAGAAGTTTGTCAAATTGTTAAAGGATACGAGGATGCGAGGATACGAATGAAGAAGATATAAGCAGACGCCGCACTGCATAATATGGACTAATGTACATAAAAGTGTGCAAGGATATAAATATCAATTTATTATTGCAATTCGTATATATATAGTGTGTGTGAGTGTATCAACGTTAATGGGCATATGCATTGAATTATTGCTTAAATATTTGAAATACCATAATTCATAATCGTACTAAGATTATATAGAATATTGCATTTGCAACAATTTTGTTTGCTGGACAAGTAAAATTTGCTAATTGCATTAAAATGTAATGCATTGAATAATTCTTGTTGTCGTTGTCTCTATGCTGCTGTCTGTATACTGCAGGATGCAGAATTCAGGATGCATTTTGTACTATCCTACTGCTTGCCAGTTTTCCAAAAAGAGATGTGGCAGCAACAATTTGTATTTTGCTGGCACAGAAATTGGTAGAATTTGGCTTAAAACACGTATTCATAAACATAACATGAAATCTAGAGAAAAAAATATAAAAATAGTTGACTGAAACTTTAATAAAATTATGATATGAAATATTGGAACTTAATTTATTATTCTTTATATATCATAGTTATTAAACTTTTGATCATTATTATAGAAGAATACAAACAAAATATATAATATATATTTATAAACAATACAACTATAAGAGTCGTGATTTTTTCTTTCAGAGTAGCAAAAAAATACTCGCAACTTACGAAAGAAAACATATGAAGCAACAACAATGCTCTTCAAATCTTCAGAGTTAGGTTTTACTCGCAAAAATTTTAACATCTTAAGTTTTAATGCAGCCAAATTCAAAAATCAGTTTATTGTGAATGTTTCAGTTCAGTAAAAATTATTTGAGCATTTCATTTACTTATAAATTTAAATACAAAAATAAATAAATTAATTTAAATACATAAGATAAAAATGCTAACCATTGCTCTTTTGATATTCATTTTGTATTGATATTCATTTCATATTGTAGGCAACACAACAAAAAACAAATATCAAAAACAAAAATTTGATGCCAACTTGTTTTAACCAGACTTAATTCTGTTTTTTTACAACTCTGAAAGAAAAAATTACGTTTAATATTTTTATAATACTGTATATTAATTAATTTTTTCCACAGGTACCAAAGTCTTTTTAGAGTCTTTTGATTTTGACCATTTTCAGAATTGTTAGCTTAGTTATATTTTGTATGTATTGCATTATCAATATGAATAAATTTAGGTTAAGTTAGGTTTGAGTGGCAACCTTGTGCGCAAATCCTACTTGAGCTCAAATGATGATCCATTGTGATACGATAGATAAGCGTTATTTATACGCAAACTAGAGTTTAGCGTTCATACGAAGATTGAAGTTAAGTGCATGAATATCGCTGGAGGCACGAATCTCACATTCAAATAAAAGTGAACCAAACTTTATAAAACAGGACAAGTCCCTAATTATTAAGGATGACAGTTCTATGCGGTTGGTAAGAAAAGTAACTCTAAAGATTTTAGATCTTTAAGTGTATGTTAGTCACTAATGTATGAGGTAGATTACAGTTTTCTCCTCATCTACAAAACCACAATTCAATGGCTTACATATTGACATGAAAAGAAAAGAAATATTTCTTAATATTTTTTTATTATCACTTAAATTATATCTAACCGACTAAAAGTTCCTGTTTGAGTTAAAATTTTAATTAAATCGATTTTAAGATATTGATAAGGGGATTTATTGATTAAATGATTAGTTTAGGTAATTGCAAAAGCTTAAAGTAAATGGCACAAAAATAGAAAAACCTGTTCATTACTCGTTACTTGTAAAGGTGGAATGCTTTATAAACCATCAGACCGACTGTCGTCGAAATGTTGTGCCCGACTTCCTCACATTAATATGTAGTATGCGGATTAAAACACTCACTCAGAATAACTTTCGTATTATTTCGAGGACGGTCTCTTTTATGTTGCCATATCAAGTCATGCTTTTGTGATTTTCGATCTGCGTTCAGACCTTCATTTTTTCAAAGCAATGACCAATGATTTGGGGCGCTCGGTAACTGGCGACAGCAAGCTACTAATCGGGCTGACTGGCGAAGGCAATTTGACGCGGACGACTCACGTCCTTAATGGCCAATTAAGTAAGTAAGCATATATAGTAATAAATATCACGTTACTTAATAAGTGATCGCAGTTCTGTAATTTTAAAATAATGAAATAATAGGGATTTTTCGTTTTTATATGAACAAATGGTGTTGAAATCAAAACTGTTCATTTGATAAGCGTTATGTATAGTCTGCATCAGGAAACTTAACTATTATTGATCATTAAAATGAATTTTAATGCTCTGGTTGTACAAAATCGGAAGTTAATCTAGAAAACACTAAAAAGTCTATAAACTAGTTTTAAGAAACAGTATGTTGAATTTGTGTAAGGTTGCTAATATTTTATGAATATCAGAAGATTGTAAGCTCACAGTCTTATTGGAAACTTTGGGTATGAATAAATTGCTTTCGAAGAGTTTTGTCCACAGTGGATCAGAAACAAGAGGAAGAACAAGTAAACAAGTGGAAGAAGTGATGATTAAGTCTAATGCTTTGATTTTTTAATTACTTTCCGATGCAGAGATCTAACCCCAGCTATTACTAGCTTTTTGAAAGCAATGAAAATGCTAAAGGGGCATAAATTGGTTCAAATGTAGAAGTGATTACCGAAACTGCTTACTTTGAGAACATGGATAACAAAAAGTTAGAAAAGTGAAGAGTGTAGTGTGTTCAAGTAAAGCTATTATTCTTTAGAGTTATCTATTATTCTTGGGAATAATCTTTTATACTTAAAAGAGTGTATGTTAACGAATTAAGTTGATATAAAAAAAAAATTGTTATGATTTGATCAGTGACTTTTTCTTTAGTAATATACATTAAGACCGAAAAGTTTTCGGAAATTCTCATTTAAAATTCGCGCGCTGTATATTTTTCGATATTTTAAGTTTATGTAGTTTGGCAGCACTGTCCTTAATTACTATGCCAAAAATGAGCGCGATCTGTCAGACAGTTCGTTTACGGCAGCTGTTGAAACCAGTTCACCTCAGTAGTGCGTTGCGAAAAAAACAATGGAAAAAATATTGAACAAAGAGTTTGCATCAAATTTTGTGTTTCGAACGAAATTTCGTGTGCAGAATCGTTGCGAATGCTACAAAAGGCTTATGGGGAATCAGTTTTATCGAAAACTCAAGTTTATGAGTGGTAAAAAGCCTTTCAGGACGGTCGTACGACCGTCGAAGACATTTCGCAACGCACTACTGAGGTGAACTGGTTTCAACAGCTGCCGTAAACGAACTGTCTGACAGATCGCGCTCATTTTTGGCATAGTAATTAAGGACAGTGCTGCCAAACTACATAAACTTAAAATATCGAAAAATATACAGCGCGCGAATTTTAAATGAGAATTTCCGAAAACTTTTCAGTCTTAATGTATGTTTTGCTTAATTTGAACTTGCAAAAAAAAATAATTTATTTTTAACTATTCTCAGTTTTGTTGTTTTTTTGCAAACATACAAACATACATACATACATATGTCTGTATATAATTACACAATGATTTACTAGTTAGAAATTGGCTTTCTAATTAATCAATAACTACGCATTATTTTATTGTCTCATTATTCTATAAATATTTTCAATATTTACATTTTACACCAACAATGCAAGAGGCAAGATCGCAAAGCAAACGGTAGTGCAAGTGCAGGACATACCGACTGAGGTGGAGAATTTTCTGCCGGGGCCGTTATTTTTGATAAGCAATGCGAAATTTTTGAAGAAATTTTGTAAATTTAAGTTTAGTTTCGCGATTTTATATGACGAAGACGTACAGTTGATCGCCGCGGGTTTTGTTTTCATTTAAAATTGTGCAGTGTCGGTTTATTTTTTTAAATAAATTATTAAATAATTGTGTGATTATTGTGATATATAGTGAAATATAATATATAATATTAAATTTAAAGAGTGGTTTAAAATTGTAGTGATATCGTGCGGGTTATATATGTTATAATGTGTTTTTAGTGCAATTAAAATTTTTTTTTGTTAAAAGTTTCTAAAATCGGTAGTTTTTGATTTGTGATAAGTGATAAGTTTATAATTAAGTAATAAAAAAAGTGTGTTAATTATAGTATTGTATAAACATTGATTAATATGGAGTTAATTATGTTCATTATTTGCAATTGAATTATCTTAAAAACGTACACAGTGTGAGCTTCATTCAGCAAAGTACCGGTAAGTTCGCAATTGTTTTTTGTTGTTGTGCTTTACATTGATTTTTACTTGCAACTATATGAATTTAATTCATTAGTTATTATTAATATTAGTTATTATTTACAGTTATTAATCATTAATATTTATTTGTACAAAAATATGTACAAATGTAAACAAAAATATGTATGTAAAATATTAAATAAAATTTAAACCTTCGTCAAAATATTGTATTACAGCATAAATAATGATAGATTGCTTATTTTAGTACTGATATGCACTAGCTGGAACCTTTTATGTACATACATATATATTTACATATATATACATCAGTTTTATAGATTCAATTAATTATAAACGCTGGTTTAACAGTAGTAATGTAAGTCTTAAATTCAATGAAAGCTTTAACTTTTTTAAACATTGTTTTTTCAAAAGTAATTTAAGTATGACTTAAGGGTTTTTCACGCTAGGCGCTTTCAATATATTACATTTTAAATAACTTTAGATTCAAAATAAAGTGTTTTATAGTTTAAAAAAAATTATGTACGACAAATTAGTTTTTTTTGTTATTTGATATTAACTAACGTCACTAGAAAACAAAATTACACTAAAGTGAATCTATTGCAAAACTTGTTACTCATTTTAAGTCGTACTTACGGCTTCACTAGGAAATCGGGAGTAATGATTTTTTCAATAAATTATTATAAGTAGCACGCCTAATGAAAAAATTAATATCTTGAGTATTTAATAAAAATACTAGTACACACGAAAAAATTATTTATTAGTTTTTATTATATATATTACATTGTTTTATACTTCTTATATAATAATTTACTTATAGGTTCCTTATATCCAAAAAAAATTAATCTACTTAAAAAGCTGTTTGTATTATATACTAAGAGTACA
>NC_051846.1:118912272-118937348 GCF_002237135.1 Teleopsis dalmanni | reverse complement strand
TTTGCGACAAATAAAAACTCAACCTTCTTTCATAAGAGTAAACGAGAAACTGACATTTTTATTTTATTAAAAGTGCATGAGACGCAATGAGTCTAATTTGACAATTTTGTTTTTGTAATATAAAACTAAAAATATAATATTTTGAGTTCAACCCAACAGGAGTGTTTCAATCTTTTCAACATCCGAGCGATGAGGAAATCTATAACTCTACTATAGATACCGTGGCATGAGAGGCACAAAGGCAATGAAAGGGAGAATATCCGGGCTGTAAATGGGGCTAGAACATCTTTCATAGGATCGAAAAGCTTCTGCGGAGTTACTAACAGCCTTAAAACTATCACAGTGCGCGAACGAGAAAAACAAAACATATCTGACTTCTAGAGAGCCCAAAATGACACGCGACAGTCAAAGAGTCTCATTTTTCCTGAACATATAAAGGATGAAGCAGTTCTAAACTTAAGCAGAACGGATATCAAATTTTTTTTTTTTTTCAATTCATGCGTTATTTATTGAATCTTTCAATTTAGAAACTAACAATAAGTGATCAAATCTCAAAACTAAATTAATTTTTTTTTCCTAGGCCATTGCTTTGGAAAAAACTATTAAGACATTAAATTATTTATAATTAAATAAGATTGAAAATTAACATTGAAATTAAAATTGAAATTAAAATGAAATTAAAATTAAAATTAAGACTAAAATTTAATTTAAATTTAAAATTAATTCAATAAATCACATTCAATTCAATTAAATAAAGTTTTTAATATTTTAAATCAAATAAGGAATTTAGAAAGTTAGCAGATGTTAATGGTGCCCTTCCCTCTTAAACGCTTGTGGCCTTTGTTCAGTAGCAGCTTTTAGGCTGATTTGTTAGGGTGATCTTTTAACTTTAAGAGGTACTGACGGCTACATCAAGCAGCGTCTTCAATTACTGTTG
Organism: Teleopsis dalmanni; assembly: GCF_002237135.1. NCBI lineage: Eukaryota > Metazoa > Arthropoda > Insecta > Diptera > Diopsidae > Teleopsis > Teleopsis dalmanni. The sequence continues at coordinate 118,936,411 of NC_051846.1, read as the reverse complement.
ACCCAAATCTATATTAAGGTTGACGTTTTTTATAAACCACGGTGCACCCGTTATCATTCTTAGGATTTTAGATTGCAGCCTTTGCAGTTTTTCAATATTTGAATTTGAATTCCGTAACTCCATACCGGTTTTATTATCGACTTGTATAGCAGAATTTTGTATTCAAGTGATAGCTTATGAGTGAATATGAGTTTGAAGCTTGCTTTGTGCTATTGCGGGGTTTTCTGTGCACTTAGTATTGCTGTGTCGTTCGCAAATGTTACAGTTAAAGTGTTTTCCGAAGTTGGTATATCACTTGTATACAATATGTATAATAGCGGACCTATTACACTTCCTTGTGGAACTTCAGCTTTGGAAGGACAAGGTTCTGAAACAAAATCTTTATATCTTAAACTTAAAGTTCTTTTGCTTAAACAGTTTTTTAACAAAACTGGCATGAGTGTTAACTGGCATGAGAGTTGTAATTTTATGTATTAAGCCTTCGTGCCATACTTTATCAAACGCTTGGGCTACATCTATAAATATAGAAGTGCAGTATTGTTTATTTTCAAATGAGTTTCTTACGAATGATACAATACGATGCACTTGTTCAGTTGTACTATGTTTAGCTCTGAAGCCGAATTGATGCTCCAAAATTATTTCGTTAGCTGAGAGTATTGGCATCATTTTTGCTATTTGTAGCTTTTCAAATATTTTTGATAATACTGGAAGGACGTTTTTTGGTCTGTAAGATTCTACTTTGGTTTTGTCTTTTCCAGGTTTAGGTATCATTATTAATTGTAACATTTTCCAAAGTTTGGGTAAATATCCTGTCCGTAAGATAGCGTTAAATAAATGCCTGATATGTATAATGGCACATTGTGGTAATTCTTTCATCATTGCAACTGAAATTTTACCAGGTCCTGCTGCCTTTTTCGCATTGAGATATTTTATAATTTTAGTGATATTTTCTAGTTTAAAAATAAGGGGTCTGTTCGAGGGATATAGGTTTGTAATTGGTAAAGAAGCATTTTGTGAAGCATCATTAGGAATAAATACATTTTTCAAGTGTTTTACAAATATGTCCACTTTCTCCGAGTCACTTCGAGCTTGGTCACCATTTTCTAGTCTGAGAGGAGATTCATCCTGGATAGGCTGTTTGAGGTACTTTGTTGCCTTCCAAAGTGAATAATCCGTTTGTTCGTTAGGTGCCAAATTGAATAGAAAATTGCCTAGGGTTCATTTGAGTTCATTTGTACATTTAACAAGTAAAACTTTATGCTTTGGGGATCTATGCCGTTGCCATAGTCTTCTAGCGTTCCCCTTCTGTTGTAATAATGCCTCTATTGTTTCTGTCACAACGATTTTTTGGGTTCTTTTTTCAATTCTTATAGAAGCTACTTCAACGCCCATTGAGATTACTTCAGAAAATTGGTTAACACAAGCATCAATTTCATTATTCACCTTTATTTACGAAAAATAAATTTACTAAATTTACATATTTACGAAATTTTCACCAGTTTATATATTTTGTTAGACTTTGTGTTTGGATAGTTCTATTCTGTTGACTTTGTATTGTTATTATTGTTAGTGAGTGGTCTGATGACAGTTCAACTGATGGAAATGCGGTGATTGTTGATGGTTTATTATTTTTGCTTAGACCAAAGTCGATAAGATCTGTGACTTTTTGTCGATCAGAAGGCCAGTATGTTGGGTGTCCAATTGAAGCAACATTGAAATCTTCACTTTTCACAACTGCTAGAAGTTTCCGTCCTCTTGGTGTTATTAGCCCTGAACCCCAGAATGTGTGCTTGGCATTAAAATCGCGACCAGAAATTTAGAACCGAGTGTTTTAAAAAAGTTTTGGAAGTCGTGGACTTTTATATTGTGATTGGGTTGACAACATATTGCAGCTATTACGACATTTTCTCCATATTCATCAAATCGGATAGCTGTCGATTGTAGATAATCTTTGCTTAAGTCTTCTAAAACAAAGTGTTTAAGTCTTTTTTTATTATAATACCAGTACCTCCACAAGCCATACCTTTGGGATGCTTGGTGTCATAAAAGCAGTAATTTGGAATTTTGAAAGCGTTTTTTTGAGCAAGATGTGTTTCGGATACAAGCATAATATCAATTGTTTTACTAATTAAAAAATATTCAATTTCAAGTGTCATCAAGAACTAAGTTTGTTTATTATTATTTCAGTTTATTTTAATATTACAATTATGTACATTAGTACATTTCTTTCTTTATTTATATATTACAATTATGTACATTAGTACATTTCTTTCTTTACATTATTATATCTAACTGCGAAGACGCTTGCGAATACTTCTCTCGCAAAAACATAACAACGTTGTTAAACTACATTGTTAGGAATTGAGAATTAATGAATAGGATGACTGCTCGGCCCTTCCTGACTGCAAGTCGCCTCGAGTTGCGTTTCTTCTTCCAACTCTGAGCCATCTTCAAAATTGTCAATGTCAGAATATAGAGTACACCACGGTTTCAGCTTATCGGTGGTATTTATTGATGAATACCTTCGAGTTTTGATTTTACGGTCGTCCATGTCCTCAACCAAATAGCGGTCATTCCCAATAACTTTCGCTACCACATACGGTCCACGGTATTTCGGTTCTGACTTTTTCGACTCGCCAGTAGCTGATGGAACGTTTTCAACTACTACCAGATAACCTTCTTCATACCGTTTTGGCTTTTTATGGCTACTGTCAAAACGTTGCTTCCATTTGGAACGTGCAGCTTCTATGCGTTGGACTGCTTCATGTCGGCGGGCAATCATATCTACTGGAGTATCATCTTGTAAAGCCTCGTGTAAGTGATTGGCTGTTATATCCCGTAATTTAAAATCGAATATGAGATCGTTTGGAGCAAAATTAGTAGTTGAGTTAATTTGAGTGTTAAGCATTCACTGTAGTGATCGGAGTTCTTCGTACGAATTTTTGTCATCAGATTTGGCTGTCCTTAAGAAAGATAGAATAGATTGATTTAACCTTTCCACCTTCCATTAGCCCTCGGAGTATGAACAGCTGTCTTAACGTGTTTAATTTCATTCAGCTTACAGTAGTCAAAAAAACTTTAGAGGTAAATGACGTTCCTCTATCGGTGATAATTTTCGCCGGCAAGCCGAGGATACTGCTAAGTTTATTTAATGCGTTGATTATGGGCTGTGTTTTGGTGTTACGCACAGCTTTAATAATCACGTATTTGGTGAATCTGTCCACTAACACTAAAATATGCGTACTTCCTTTTTTGCTTCTTATAAATGGACTAAGATCGACATGCAAAATACGAAACGGCATTAATGTCAATGTCATTAACGTCCGATTCGTTAATATGTAATTCACCTTCGCTTCGTCCACCTGGTTTTCGATTAAAACAGCATTCGACACAATTAGCAATGCAGCCTTTAACAAACGTTCGCATTCTAGGAAACCAATAAGTCTTCATAATACGGTTAATAGTTTTGTCGACTGAAAAATGACCAGCTTTATCGTGGCAAGAGTTTACTATTTTCCAACGTACTCCCTTCGGTACGACCCATAGTTCTTGATGGTTTAGTTTTTGATATAATCGGGAATTTTTGACTATGTAATCATTTTCGATTTGCTTCCTCTGACTGGACTCGAGTTTACGTTGAAGTATAGCAATGATCCTTTTCAATTTCGGATCTTGAATCTGCATAGCGGCTAACCAATCGTCTGTTGAAATTTCTATACGTAAAATTCTATCGGCAACAGTTTCAGGTTCTCGGGCAGTTTCAGACGGATTCCTACTTAGTGCATCCACGTGGGACATACGTATCCCAGCGCCATTAACAGTCTCGAAATCAAAATCTTGTAGTTTCAACCACCATCTGGAAAGTCGTGCAATTAACGGAGTGGATGCTTTTAGCATTGTTATAGCTGAGCAGTCGGTTACCACTCTAAAATGCTTTCCCACTAAATAAAATCGAAAACACTCCAATGACTCAACGATAGCTAACACCTCTAGTTCATAACTATGGTATTTTTCTTCCGAACTGTTACAATGGCGACTGTAGTAACATACAGGCTGTGAAATGTGGTCGTCAGATCGTTGAAATAATATGCCACTTAGACCAATAGCGCTGACATCAGTGTGTATTTCACGCTCTTTCCGCTGATCATAAATCGCAAGAGTTGGTTCGGAGCATAACTGTTCTTTTAGTTTACAAAATACTTCTTCTTGTGGTTTGTTCCATATAAATTCAACATTATCCTTTTTCAGCAACGTTGTGAGCGGTTTTGAAATAAGCAAATAGTTTTTCACAAACTTACGAAAAAAACCTGTGAGACCAAGAAATCGGTACACCTCCGTAACGTTTTTCGGTCGTTCAAAATTTTTAATTGCAAATATGTTACTTTCGCCTGGACATATTCCATTTTCATTTATTCGGTGGCCAAAGAAATTAATTTCTTTTGACAGAAAACTACATTTCGTTAGTTTCAGCTTTAGCCCCTCGTCATGTAGAATATTCAAGAATTTTTGTAACCGCTGTAAACCTTCTGATATTGTTTTGCTTGGTATAACAACATCATCTTAATATGTAATAATTTGGCCTGCTGGCATTTTGCTAACCACTGAATTCATTACTGACTGAAAAACAGCTGGCGCGTTTACCAAACCAAATGGCGTGTAGTTCTACTCGAAGTGGCCATCGTAAGCCATGAACGCAGTGTACTGCTTACTGCCTTCTTCTTCGGCGATTTGATGATAACCAAACATCAGATTGAGCATGGTAAAATATCGGTCACCAGGTAACGAAGAAAACAGTTCTTCCATGATCGGCATAGGAAAAGGTTCTTTAACTGTGATTTTATTTAGCTCCCGGTAGTCCACACATAGCCGATCTTCTCCATTCTTTTCTTTCACTAGGACTATTGGTGACGCAAACGATAACTTACTTCGACGAATAATGTTGTTTGAAAGAAGTTCGTTTATAATTTCTTTTACACATTCACGTTTTGCAAAAGGGAGTCGAGATGGTCGTCTACTAACTGGCACGTCTGACTTTAAGCGAATCGTTAATTTATTTTTGATTTATTTACCTAGCTTTGACATTTTGGAAGCAAAACAGTCAGCGTAGCTTACCAATTCCAATCATCTTTGGAATTTTCATTTATATTGGGATCAACGCTCAAATTGGTTAATTCAATTTTCTCTATTCTACTGGAATCATCTTCTATAACAAATCGTACCACTGGTTGTACAGCACATCGTTACCCACCAAAATTGGCTCGTTCATGAATTTGTCCTCGATAATCAATAGAGATACCGAAAATTCTATTGCGTCTATCCGTAAAGTTATATTTAACTGTGTTGTGCATTCATAACCGCCGCCAAACATCCCTTGCAACGCACGTCCTGTATACGGTATTTCACCACGAAATATTGTAGCATAACTTTTTCTAATTAAAGACATCGAACTGCCTGGATCTATAAATGCTGTTAAAAACATACCATTGATTTGTACTTCTTTAATGATTCCAGATATCGGAGAAATTTTATTCTTGTCAATTTTCTTTACCGGCTCTTTTACAAATCTACAATTTGCTTCGGTGTGACCTACTTTCTGGCAGTTTTTACATTGTAAGCGTTTTTTTGGTTGTTTGCAATTTATAGAAACGTGTCCTTCCTCGTTGCAGTTATAACATCTTATCCGTGCATTTTCGCCTTTTATATTTTTATCCACTCTCTGTTGAACTCGCAGTGGCGCATTTCCTAAATGCCTTCGTATTGCAACTAGAAGATCATTTGATGTCACATACAAATTGCTAGCCAGCGACTGCTGCATTCCATAGTCGTTTAGTCCTTTGAGAATATATTGATTAATTGAATTATCTTGCATAAGACCTCTATGACCTATTGCCAAGACTCGATAGTAAAAGTCTTCGTGACTTTCATTCGTCATTCTGGAACAATTCATTAATTTCATGTGTATGTCAGCATCGGTGTCCGTAGATGGAAAATCAAACACTATCTGATTACAAAACTCCATCCCATTAGAAAAAACACTTGGTAAACTATCGTTCCACATCTTTGCTGGTCCTTTTAATTTCGATTGTACACTGTACAACAACAAACGATCATCCCATTGGTATGCGCTTTTAGCATATTTATGCGGGTTACAAATTGCTGCGCTGTTAAGCCTTCTTTATCAAGTGGGTTGAACTCTGGTAGAATTTCATTTATATCGCGAACATTATGTTGACACAAATATTGTTGCGGTGGAAATGAAGCGTTTGAATATGCCAATTTGGGCATTAGAGTTGCTGAAGAAACGCGCGTATTTGAATAATTTTTATCTATATTTCGTTGATGCGTAGATATCGAATTTGTTGTTACAAGCTGCGGCGCAAATGAACATGCCGGCGTTCCTGAATTTGCGATTGACATCGTTGGATTTTGTGAAATTGACGAACAAATTGGTATGGAGCTATTTGGTATTGCTGCATGCGGTGTGAAATACACAAACGGTGGAGTCGTTACCATTGGCGTGTATGCATTATAAGTAATCGGCAGAGCAGTGCTCGTTACGGCATCATCCAAAGGTTGTCGGCTGCACATGTTAGTCGGAACACCATTCGAACTACCCAATGTCGCCGTTTGATTTTCAGTACTGAGTTCCACTTTACGATTCTTTTTATTAGCTCTGTCTTACTACCGACGGTCGATAAGGCTAGTTTTCGGCACTTTTCTCTAAGCGTGTCAATGTTTATGTCGCGAAAGTTCGGCATTTTGTTTTTTTATTTTGGATTTTATTATCCCACTTCTGAAAAATTGATATCAAGAACTAAGTTTTTTTATTATTATTTCAGTTTATTTTAATATTACAATTATGTACATTAGTACATTTCTTTCTTTATTTATATATTACAATTACGTACATTAGTACATTTCTTTCTTTACATTATTATTTCTAACTGCAAAGACGCTTGCGAATACTTCTCTCGCAAAAACATAACAACGTTGTTAAACTACATTGTTAGGAATTGAGAATTAATGAATAGGGTGACACAAGTTTATAGTTGTTTATACCGTTTGCATTCTAGTGACATATTCTAATGGAGTTGCTCATTTCTTCATTTTCAGAGCTTGCATTAGAACACTTTGATTTTTTATAAGTTCTTGCATCATGCTTTGCATACTACACATACAAAGATCAAGACTTTGGATCAGGGTATTAAGCGTTTCTTCTTAATTATATACTGCCGGTTTCGCCACTTGTTGAGGTTGAATATTTTCTCTTAATATATTTGCATAACTTTGCCTTGAGATATTATTACTTCTGGATTACTTATTTGTTTTTGGAAATAATTTTTGGGGTGGCGCAGTACTTTGTTGATTTTTGGGAACAGTTCTCTGCTTAACTGCAACAAATACAGTGCAACTACTATAATTTGCTATATGGTTTTTGCCACAATTGCTACATTTTTTTGAATTTGTATCTTCCTTAAGTTTTGAGCATATGGAGGATTTGTGTAGATCTCCACATATTACACATACACTGGGTAAGGTGTAATATGTTCGAGTATGGCCAAATTCTTGACAGTTAATACACTGCACTGGATCTTTTCTTTTGAAAGGCTCTTCTACTGTTATCCTTCGATGTAAAAGATAACGAAAATTGTAAATTGGGTGCACTTCTCTTTTAGCGAGTTTTTTTGCGTTTGGCTCAAGTTCTACTTTAAATATTGGCTGAGGTGTTTTATTTTTGTTTTTAATATTGTTACGTAATTGTCTTAATGCGTGTATATTCGAATCACAGGATTTTGTAAAAATGAAACAAACTTCTTTGTTAGCGAAACTATACTTTATTATAATATTGTAGTATTGTAGTATTACAAAGAATCAGTAATTACTAGAAGCAAATTTAAGAAAACACAGCTTCACTCAAAACAAATTCCCAACTAACTTATCATAAAATATCAATTGACATAATGATTAAACAATATTTAAACATTCCATTGTTAACCTGATCAAATTCATAACAATATTAAAGATGGACTTTGCTTCAAATCTCGCTTCTGCTAAGGCTGCTTTTATATCAGCCTCCGGTACGAAGTGTTCTATACCTTTTATTACCACACTTAAACCTTTGCTACTTTTTAACTGGTAGGTGTAGTAGCTTTTATAATTGGCAACAAAGAAGTTTATAATTTTTCTATAGTTTAATTCTTTGTTTATTTGGATTTTTGTTTCATTAACATTTCCTTTCAAGAGTGAAATCACGTAGAAATGTTTATCACCAATTATGGATGTTATCTTCTTTAAAAGATCCTTCGAATTTTTTTCCCTTAGATAAATTGGAGGTGGTTTGTATTTTTTGGTGTTATTTTCGGTATTATCGTTATTTTCATCAGTTGATAAGATTTGAAATATATTTTTATTTAAGGAGAAGCGGTTTTCAACTAATTTTGTTAGTTTTGAAATTTGACTAGATGGTTTTGTCATGGGGCTTTGTTACAAGAATATATCTATATAGTCCTGTCTGAAAATTATTGCCGCTGTCTTGTTTGGCAGCATTTTGAATATTATTTTTGTCTTCAATGTTGATAGACTCATGTTCGTAATGATTTGTTGTGCAGTTTAAGTTAGTAACTTTTGCATATAAACATTTTTCTGCAACGTTTTTTCTGATACATGTTTATAATCGCATGTCGCTGATACATGTTTATAATCACATGTTTATAATCGCTGTTTTGATGTGCAACAATTGTTGATGGAGAATTTGGCAGTGAAGATCCACATTCAGTACTCCATGAAAAAGTTTATGACTGCACATGCACTGTGAGAAGATCACTTTTGCGTGCAGAAGAAGACGGCAATAAATTAGTTAATTTATAATATTTGTTTGCATACTTACTCATTCAATAACTTGTTTAGTTTCGCGCTCTGGGGGAGAACGCTGAACACTCATTTTAGACTTTTTCTAGTTGGCGCAATCTGTTGTTGTTTAATTTTGCATTGATATTAAAGTATGAAATAATTTATAACACACTTCCAATCTCAAACAAAGCAGTGGAATTTTAAGCGTCTATCGAAGAGAATGCTATTTTACAAAAGTTTTAAATTTAAAGACCCGCACTTTTTGTATTTGAACTATTTCAAAGCAGAGGTCGCCAGCCGTCAGATACACAGGGGGATAAACACGTACTTTGTGTATGTGCCGTAACTGCTGTGTACTGTCGGTAGTGTGATTACATCCTCTACGCGGGGGCGGCTAGAAACAGGCTCATAGTATGGTCATGTCTCTGCTATGAGTGCTGGCTAATTGTAATCGGGCGGACGCATGTAAAAGCGTCTTAAATCAAAGCTCAAATCCAAGGTGGAACAGCATATGCCGAGGGATGAATGGCCATGGATAGTTGGTCTTTAATATGCGAACTCTGGATACCTGTCGACCTCCAGTTTGAATTTAGACTTCTCACGATAAACGGGCTATGTCGTGTGTGACCTTCCAATATAAATAATTTTTGTATGGATAAATTAAATAATACAAATGAGCTTGATGTCACTCTAACGGCATCATCTTCAAATGATTCCTTTACGGAATTATCTGTAGCTGAGTGTATGCCGGCCACTGGGCTGGAAGCCTCCACCCATTTCGACAGCGCTACTGTGTGCGTCAAAATGGACCCGGACGGGCCACCGTCTACTTCTCCGCTTGCGGAAACGGTGTACGCACCAGCAGTAACTTCGTCGCGATCTCAGGTAAGGCGGCAGGAAATTATTGAGGTCTTGTCTTCAAATTCCAAAGCCGTTGAATCTGGTGATTACGACACCGGCAGTGTGGTATCACAAAAATCCAGTTTAACTGTCGTTGGCTCCAAAGTTGGCAACCTCACTTTGGAATTCTCAAAATTTACTCACCTTAAAAGAAGTGAGCGAAGAAGGTTTAAGGCGGCCATGTCTTCAGGCCATAGCAGGGCAGAGGCTCTTAAAATTGCTATGCAACATCCGCCTGCGAACAAGCGGGTCAGATCGGAGGAGCAATCCCCCGGTTTGTTTCCCGCCAAAAAACACAAGGTGGCTCACGTGGGGCTCACCAAGCCATCGTACAGCCTAGCTGTTAAAGGCGTACGCTTAGGCTTCACGTCGGCCGATCCGGCTGGCACTTCGCTCTCTACAGAGCAAATTACGCTTCTCCAAGAAGCCATTATTGATGTTGCTATTGAGCAACACAACGACGAAATACAGCCGGAGTTCGAAGGGTGTTTACCTAGAACGGGGTGGCTGCTTATCGTCTGCAGTGATACAAAAACTGCGAAGTGGGTCAAGCAATTTTCAGGCCACAAACGCGGACTCGCTATAAACGTGGTAGAGGAAAAGGATTTCCCACGAACTCACGTCGTTCGTGGCTATTTTCCTCAGAGTTTGACACTGTCAAACGAAAAAGTTCTGGCTACCATTGGTACCCAGAACAAATTCTCCACCAAGCGGTGGAAGGTGATACGTAGGCTGACGCAGGATCAGATGCTTCACCTAGTCTTCGTCATTGATGACGAATCTATGAGGAAGTTATCCGAACTTAAAGGTAGGATTGCATACCGGTTCGGACACTTGAGATTGATGCTAAAGGGAACCACCCCCGCTCATTCTCACCTCATAGATAATACTCCAAAGGTGGTTCAGGATGATAGTACTATCCAATCATCCTCGGCTTCGGCAGCATGCCTTACGGATGTTTGCCCAACAGTGACTGTTCCTGAGGAAGAGGAACTAGACACACGTCCCTCCACAAGCAAGGCTGTGTGCTCTGCCAGTGGGCGTGCTATTCAGATTCCCACCTCGGTAACAAAGTCCACAATGCCCTCCACGGGCACGGCAACTGTAGCAGGTAAACCACGGACCGCTACCAATAAAACACCCTTAATCGGTAAAATTTTACCGAAGCAATCAAAGGGTGATAGGAATAAAGGTTCTCGACGAGACAAGCGTGAAAGTCTCGTCCGTAAGTCTCTTAACGAGACATAATGAGCGCTCTTGAAGTGCTCCAGGCAAATCTGCACCATGCTAATGGAGCATCGGCCACCTTGTGCAGAATTGCCCAAACCAATAACATCGCTCTAGGACTTATCCAAGAGCCGTGGGTGTTTGATGGCCAAATACGGGGTCTCAACACAAAATCAGGTAAGCTGGTTTATGACCGTTCGATAGCAGTGCCACATGCAGCTATCCTAATCGTATCCGGACCACCCACATCACATTCATATAGGGAAGTTACTGCTCCTACATGTCAGGAATACGCACTATCTGGTGTTATTTTTGACAGGGACAAGGTGAAATGGGCGATCAACTCATTTCAACCATTTAAGGCGCCTGGAGGCGATGGTATCTACCCTGCTCTATTGCAGAATTGCATAGATATCATCATAGACCCATTAATAAAACTCTTTAGGGCTTGTTTTACTATGGGTTATATCCCTCATTCCTGGAGAGGAGTGAACGTGATCTTCATTCCCAAACTTGGGAACAAACCTATGGACCAACCTAAGTCTTACAGACCCATTAGTCTTACGTCTTTCTTATTGAAAACCGTCGAAAGGCTGATTGATCTGTACATACGGAATAAATTGGAACAAACTGTCCCACTCCACTCCACCCAATATGCCTACTCAAAAGGCAAATCTACAGAGGTCGCGCTGTATCATTTAGTCAGCAAAATCGAAAGCACGTTTCAATCTAAAGAGATCGCCTTATGTGTATTTCTGGACGTAGAGGGAGCTTTCGATAACACATCTTACGAATCCATATCTGGAGCACTGGCCCGTAAAGATATAGACTCATGTACAATAACGTGGATAGATAGAATGTTGCGTGATAGAAACATATCCTCCAAGTTAGGTAGCACTATCGTCAGCATTAATGCTGTACGGGGCTGCCCCCAGGGTGGGGTTCTCTCACCATTGTTATGGACGCTGGTAGTCGATGACTTACTAGTTAAACTGGAGCAATCTGGATATCATGCCATAGGTTATGCAGATGACCTGGCAATCATTGTTACAGGTAAATTTGACACCACAATTACAGATGTAATGCAAGCGGCATTACACAAAGTCTCGAACTGGTGTATCAAAGAAGGCCTAAGTATTAACCCAAAAAAAGCGGTAATTGTGCCTTTTTCCAGAAGGTACAAAGTAAATATTGGGTCCCTATCTATTAAGGATACGGCTATCGAATGCTCCGATGAAGTCAAATATTTGGGGGTCACCCTAGATAAGCGTCTTAACTGGAACACTCACCTGAATAATATAATTGGCAAAGCCACCCGGGTCATGTGGACATGTAGGACCTCATATGGTAGAACCTGGGGCATAAGTCCTAGAATTATATCATGGTTATACCGCACAATGGTCAGACCCATTGTAACCTACGCAGCTCTTGTTTGGTGGAATAAAGCGCAACAAAATGCTGCAATAGTCAAATGCAATAAACTGCAAAGACTCGTATATATCACTATGACGGGAACTATTCGAACATGTCCCACATCAGCACTGGAGTCCATAGTGGGTCTCACCCCTCTGCATCTCTTTATTAAAAAGACAGCAGCTATGAGTGCAGCTAGGCTACACCCTGTCATCGACATGCACGGAAGTCTCGTCAGTCAAAACTCTATCTGCAGACTAGTTCCTGGCATAGAGATCTGCGATAGGACAGATCGCATGAACATGGAACTTCGCTTCGGTAGGAACTTCGAAGTCCTCATACCCGATCGACTGGACTGGGTAAATGGCACTCCTGGATTTGAACCAAAAGTGATATCATGGTATACTGATGGCTCAAAAACCAAAGAAGGAGTTGGTGCTGGAATATTTGGTCCTAACACCAGAATCTCGCTCGCGCTGGGTATATGGCCCACTGTCTTCCAAGCAGAGGTTCACGCCATCGAGGTCTGCGCTCGCATCAACATTAACAAAGGGTTGAAAGGCGCCCGAATCTGTATTTATTCAGATAGTCAAGCAGCAATTAAAGCGTTATGCTCCTGGAAGTTTTTCTCAAAGCTTCTAGCAGACTGCTATGACACACTGCAGCAGCTGGCAAGCAATAATAAAGTGACACTGTGCTGGGTGCCTGGTCACACAGGAATCCATGGCAATGAGTCTGCCGATAGTCTTGCACGGGCAGGATCCGCCACTCTAATATGTGGCCCAGAACCTTTCTGTGGATTAAGTTGGTCTACAACTAGGTCTCTAATCAATGATTTGATTTCAACCGAGAGAAGTCGCTACTGGCGCGACAGTCGAGGTAACCGTCAGGCTAAAGAGCTGGTTCTCCCTTATAGCTACAATAAGATATCCACTTTCAGCAGAACAGAGTTGAGGATGCTAGTAGGATATCTAACGGGTCACCATGGGCTACGTTACCATCTCAACAAAATGGGCCTATCTGAAGAGATAGATTGTAGACTCTGCTTAGAGGCAGAGGAGACAACCAGCCACATCTTATGTGACTGCCCAGCTCTGATCTGGGTCAGGAGGAGATCACTGGGTCGGGAATTGCTTTCACCTTCCGACATTAGGAAGTCCTCAACAACCGACATTTTGACCTTCATTCGAAAGGCGGAATGTCTATTGTTCAGTTAGGGTCTGTTGTAGCACAAAATATCAATCATGGTCGCAGTGCTCTGCTCAAATGGGAGCTAGTACCCTGTTATTACTATTCTATTCTATTCATTTCAAAGCAGAGCAAACAAGAACGCGTCCGAATACTTTAAAGCCTCTGTCGATATTCGATTAGTTAAAATATAATTCTCCATGAATATGTGGAGCAATGTGATTTAATTTGCGTTGTTTCGATGCGTGTTGCTTCGGTTTGTGTTGTTTCGATTTGCGCAACATTTTTTCGGTCTAAATTAGTGACGCAAATCGGCGTATTAGTGTAATTCAATTATTCTACAACTAATTTCTGATTTCGTTTTAATATAAGATTTATATACTCTTATACCAATTGCCGGATGCAGCATGTCCTCTCATGCGGTTTTGCTACATGTACGCTCTGTAGCATTATTTTTTACTAAAAACATCAATTATTGCGTATCCCTTTCATATAGTGTTGTATAATTACAGACTACTTATAAATGTTTTTTTGTTGTATAAAAATTATATATACAGTTAAAATTTTCTCTATTTAAAAGTCTGAATTAAATTAATAATTTTAAAATGATGTATATTAAATTTTTATTCTACAGCATTTTCATATAAACATTTAAACTGAGCTTAAATCGGCATTTACACTGGCCGAAAATGTCTCATTTTTAATGAGCCATTTAAAAGTGTTTACATTTGTTGTATTTTATTGGTTCTTATTTCAAACAGCTGATTTTTCAACTTGCCTCTTAATTTGATTTTTGGCCTGCGTCAAAAAAATGATGTGGGAAGGTTTGATATACCTTTAAACCTTACAATATAAACTGAAAACTTACTTTTAGCTTCGATTAATTTATTTTTGGGAAGTAGAAGTTTCAAAAAGAGGTGCATCATTTTTAAGGAAATGCAACCACCACACATTTATTTACCTTTTTTTGTAAACAAATCAAAAACAGTTTTCTCAAACTGTCAAAATGTCATGAAAAGGTTTTATTTAAGGTATGTTCAATATATGCATTTGCATTTGAAACATATTTGGAACTCATTCTAACCTCGTTGGAACTCATTTATATAGAATGAGATCCAATGGATGAGAATGACCCATTTGGATCTAATTTTCGATTTTTGTCCAAAATGAACCATTTGAGGACAGTGTAAATGCCGTGTAACAAACAACATAAAAACACATTTTTACGAATTTATTCTCTATATTTTGAATATTTTTAGCATATTATTTTTATTTATTTTGCATATATGTAGTTTATAAAGAACTTCGATACCTAGTCATAACTAATCACTGTTAAAATATTTTGCAGTTTAAGTTTTTTAAATTTGGTTTCATCTTATATGTATATACCTCTACAAAATGAAAATTATATGGGATTTAAATATTTATCCGTCTTTAGTTATTTCATAGCACAAGCATTTACATTTTACTACTATTTTCAATTTACACAGCTTTGCCAATAATACTTATCGTCAATTCGATTTATTTCTTATACATATAAATTAATATATTTTTAATTGAAAACATTTATTTGTAATTATATTTTTATATAGCAACGTATGCATATACTATAAACAACATGGTTGTTTGGCTGGGAATAATTTGTGAATTATATAAGTCGATATTGAAAAATAGTAATACAGTACATGTATATATGTATGCATACAGTTTGTCAAGAATGAATTTACACATGAAAATGAAATTCACTTTTTCAATAATCATTGTATTGAGAATAAAAATATAAAAAAAATTTCAGTAGTTGTAAAATAAACGAAATCTACAACATACACAAATCCTACATCATTTAAAG
Organism: Teleopsis dalmanni; assembly: GCF_002237135.1. Lineage (NCBI taxonomy): Eukaryota > Metazoa > Arthropoda > Insecta > Diptera > Diopsidae > Teleopsis > Teleopsis dalmanni. The sequence goes on along the minus strand of NC_051846.1, from coordinate 118,920,984 downwards.
AAGCTGTTTTCAGAAATAATATTAGTGCCTATTATGAATTGTCTATCGCTGATAGACAGTAGAAAAAGTTCTACTGCTGATAGACAAAATCAAATTTTGGTATTATGAAATGCAAACCGATAGAAGTTTTTCTATCAGCGGTAGACAAATTTCTCTACTGCATTTGAGCAGTAGAAGTTTGTCTATCGTATAAAATAAATGCTGTTAAAACGCTTTATACAGTCAATTTAACATATAAATTTAATAAAACTTAAATATTACTAATTTAATAGTTAGTAATAATTCATTTAGATTTAATATAATATAATATATATTTAATATATTTGATTTCAAGTGTAGTGTTATAAGTATATTGAGAATAATGATTGTTGGATTTTTGTTTTGTTTTGTTATTTATTTATGTGTATTTATTCAAATATTTTCAACATACGCAAACATTTTTCAAATTTCTTAGATATATTTTTCAACGAATAATGTATTTACATAAAATTAAGAAATAATAAAATTAATAAATTTTGTTGTAGGGAAAAATTGAGGAGCAATAAAAAGCAGATAGCAAAACTTGTTGCAAATATTGGAAAAAATATTGTTGCAAATATGGAAAAAAGAAAGACATTTTCAATAAGACACATTCCAGACCAATGTGGGACAAAATTATGAGCTTAATAGTCTAGGGGCCTAGAAAATATTGAAAACATTTTAGTGAAGGGAGGCAAGAGTATTGTGATCAAAAACTTACTGTAATACAAGAAAAATTAAAATTGGCTATGGAAAACACCGACAAAAGATATAAATATCGGTCCTTTAAGCTTCAACTGCTTAAAAAAGATATGAATATTACTAATTTAATTTAATGTAATATACATATAATGTAAATATAACTACATATTATAAAAATATTAATATTAATATAAATATAAACATATTTATTTTTAGAATATTAAAGTTTATGTTTAATATATTACTTTAGTTTATTAATGTAATGTAATATTAAATAATAATTTCGTATTTTTATTTATTTTAAAAAGAATTTGAATTCAATTTTAATGTTTCTTAGTGAACACAATACAAACAAAATAAGTTCAATTAAAGCTGGGCGCTCTAAAACTCTTACATCATTCACAATAGTGCAAATGTTTGTCTATCAAGTTTCATAATACCAAATTTGCCTACCAATCGACTCGGTAGACAAATGTCTATTGTCTATCGGTAGACATTTCATAATAGCCACCATTATCTTTAATATAAATTATATTCAATAAAAACATTGTCATATAATATTTTAAGTTTGATTGTATGTCCTTTTTAGGTTTTTTTTTTAATGGAATTAACCAACTTTTTTATGTCAATATCGCTTAGGATCAAATTTCACTTTTTCATTATTTAAATTTTAAGTGATCTCTGGAATTTTGATTGCTTTTGACCCGCTTTTTTCACAAATTAACCATCTTATTTTAGAAAAGACTTAATTTCGAAGACTGGATTAGAATATATATAATTTTTCTGAAGTTTTTAACATCCCTCATCCTAACAATATTGGTCTTGTGCTTTAAGTTATGGTGGTGAAATTTAAACAGCGGCTTTTGGTCGTGATAGCCCAAATATATTCGCATTTCTAATCAAATGACACTCCAAACTAATTTAATATTTTTGAATATGCTTAACATATAACACAACAGTCAATAATACGGGTGACTAACTAAGAAAAACGAATTTTTTCTGCCAAAAATCGATTTTACTCATCAACATAATTTCCTTCAAGGGCAATACAATCATTTCAACGCTCCTCTTACTTCTCGATGCCATGCTTGTAGAAGGATTTGTCTTTTACCTTAAAATAGGCTTCAGTTGCAGCAATTACTTCTTCATTTGAGATGAATTTCTTGCCGGCAAGCATTTTTTTAAATCAGCGAATAGCCAGTAGTCGCTAGGGCCAGATCTGGACTATACGGTGGATGAGGAAGCAATTCGAAGTGTAATTCGTACAATTATGCTATCGTTTTTATTGATTTGTGACATGGTGCATTGCCTTTGTAAATTATAAACGTTTTTATAATTGGGTTTTATGATCTTTATTTCAATTTCTTTAACACAATGTAAATTATAAACGTTTTTATAATTGGGTTTTGATTTCATTTAATTTATACAATTGAATTTATACAATTTCGGTAATTGATTGTTTAATCACTTTTTTATGTGTACCCGTGTGTTGACACGTTCGCGATCGAAAAACAAGAGACAGAATCAAACCAACGGAGTTTACTTGCAGCCAAAAAATATAACAATAAAATTTGCTCATCTCGAGCGCAAAAAACAAAAGGCAATAAAACAAGACTTAGAACCGTTGGTTTGATTACATCTTATACAGGGTTAGTTAGATAAATTAATTAACCATATATTAACCATATAAAATATTATATATATATATGAATTATATAATATATTAATTATAATAATTTAATTATACAATATGATTTATAATAGATTAAAATATAATAAATTATAATATATAAATCATATAACACGTCAATTAATAATTCTACAGAATCCTACAATATTAACAATTTGACTTTAACCGCTCTAACATCCCGCCCCCCTTGAAAGGATTTTCAATTGGTAATAGTGCGAGTTTGTGGATTGGACGGCGTATTACTCCTTTTGGGGTTTGCACATCAACAACACGAACCAAATTATCTGGACCCCTGATGCAATGCACGATTCGGCCCATCAACCAGCGTAGTGGAGGCATATTGTCTTCATGGATTAGAACCAGAGCCCCCTCGGTGATGTTAGATTGTTCTTCTGTCCATTTGGTGCGTATCTGCAGCTCATTCAGATAGTCTCTAGACCATCTGCGCCAGAAGTGATGTTTGACTGCGGTTATACGAGACCATTTATCAATTAATGAAGCAGCTTCATACTGAGGACTTGGTTCAGATAAAGTTTTAAGCGGCCCACCGATAAGAAAATGTGCCGGCGTTAGCGCTTCGTAATCGCTCGGGTCACAAGAATGAGGTGTGATTGGTCGCGAATTTAAGATGGCTTCGATTTCAATCAGTGCTGTTCCAAGCTCCTCAAAGGTGAATCGAGTATTTGATAGTGTTCGATACAGATGGCCTTTCGCACCTTTTACAGCCGCTTCCCATAGACCTCCAAAGTGAGGTGCTCGGGGCGGTATAAAATTGAAATTTATGAATTGGTTGCTGCAAAAGGTGTGCAGCATCACTTGATTAGACTTCTCGAAAAACATCCTTTTTAACTCTGCTAGTTTGTTGTTAGCCCCAACGAAGTTTGTGGCGTTATCGCAATAGATGTCTGATGGTAACCCTCGTCTACCGATTAACCTTTTCAGTGCTGCAATAAATGCCTCCGTAGATAAGTCTGACACGGCTTCTAGATGAGCTGCCTTTGTAGACAAACAAACGAACACGGCTATATAGGTCTTATATGGAACCCGTCCCCGAATTCGGAGATACGTTAATATCGGACCGCAAAAATCTACCGCAGTACGCGCGAAAGGACGACTTGGAGTGAGGCGTTCGATTGGGAGATTACCCATCATTTGATTAAGTAGTTTGGGTTTATAACGCACGCAGTGAATACACGAGTGCACGACTCGGCGTGCAATTTCTCGAATATTAATTATCCAGAAGTTTAGTCGAGTAAGGGCAATTAGTGCCTTTGCGCCTGCATGATAGTTGCACAAGTGTACATGCCGAACATAAAGTTCCACAAAATAACAGCCCTTCGGCAACAAAATAGGGTGACGTTGGCCTACTGAGATGTCACTCAGCTCGAGGCGACCTCCCACCTTTAGCAATTGATAACCGAATACATTGTCCAGGAAGGGATTTAGATGCTTTAATGTACCTTCGGCTGGGTTCCCTCGTTGTAGGCGTTGTATATCAATTTCGAAGAATTGCTGTTGGATGACCCAAATAATACAGTGCAATGCCTTTTGTAGCTGAATAGGTTGAAGGGTACATTCTCCGTTCTTCAATTTATTCTTGGTTACATGATAAAATCGCTGTACCTGCGCTATTACTCGTAGCATCTTAGTGTATGAACTATATCTTGACAATACCTGTAATACGTAGTTGTCTTCATTTGTGTTAATGAATACAACCTTCCGCGTCTCTTTATTGACTTCTTCCATATCCAGGTTGTGACATTTCAAATGCGGCCAGTATTTATCAGCGAGTAACAAAAATTCCGGCCCCGTAAACCAACAAGACTCTGATAATTGGCGGATGTTACAGCCGCGCGACACAACATCTGCCGGGTTGGATTGGGTAGGAACGTGTCTCCATTGCCCATTTGCGGTAATATCTTGAATTTCCGCTACTCGATTGCCAACGAATGCAGACAGGGTTGATGAGTGCTGCTTCAACCAATGTAATACAATCTGTGAATCAGTCCAAAAAAACGTTTCACCCTTAAATTGCGCAAATATTGGTTGGACCTTCTGATACAGTTTGGCAAGAAGTAAGGCACCACAGAGTTCTAGTTTAGGTAGCGACTTCCGCTTTATAGGTGCCACACGGGATTTTGCAGTGAATAGCCTGACCGTCACCTTACCTGATGTGTTTTGTGATCGGAGAAATATACAGCAACCATATGCGCGTATTGAAGCGTCACAGAAACCGTGTACATCAACCTGTTGATAGTTTATGGATAGGCAGTATCTCGGCACCTTAACCGATGAAAGCGTTGTAAGATCTTGAATAAATGTTTTCCAAGCTGAGTGAAGATTTTGAGGGACTGACTCGTCCCAGTCCACACGCAAAAGCCACAATTCTTGCATCATAATTTTGGCTACGAGTATGATCGGTGCTAGTAATCCAAGCGGGTCGAATAATGAAGACGCAAGGGATAAAATGGTGCGTTTTGTTACAATTTGACCTGGTTGCGCATTGAACGAAAATAGGAAAACATCTTGCATTTGGTGCCACTTGATGCCTAGGGCGCTGGTGACTGTATCTGTATCAAGATTCAAACTCTTTGTTGTAGTATCGCTGATGAAGTCATGATGGTTTGAATGCCATTTGTCAAGATCGAAGCAACCCTTCTGTAGAATGGCCGTTAACTGATGTCTGATATTGGTGAGTTGATCAATGGAATCTGCTCCACCTAAGAAGTCGTCGACAAAGAACGATGATTTAATGAGTGCAGCGCCTATTGGGTATTGTGTTTCAAATTTGTCCGCCAAATACTGCAAACTCCTGGTTGCTAGAAAAGGTGCTGATGCAGTACCATAAGTGACTGTATTCAACTCGTAAGTACTAACAGGATCGGACTCCGTATCTCGCCAAAAAATATATTGGAATTTTCGATCTGGTTCATCTATCAGTATCTGTCGGTACATCTTAACAATGTCAGCCGTCAAGGCATATCGGTGCAAACGAAATTGAAGTAGCAACAAATATAACTCCGGCTGAATTGTCGGGCCGACCAGTAGAATATCATTTAATGAACGTTGCGAAGTTGTTGGACATGACGCATCAAAAACCACCCTCAGCTTGGTCGAAGTGCTCGACGGTTTTAAAACACAATGATGAGGGATATAATAATGTGGTTCGTTGGTTTTCGGAGTCTCAACACGAGTCATGTGTCCGAGCTCTCGATATTGTTTCATGAATTCTTGATAGTCTTGCTTCAGTGCACGATTAGATGACAATCGCCGTTCTACAGAACAAAAACGGCGTAAGGCGATATTGTGTGTCAAACCAAGACAATCTGGCGAATCTTTGAATGGTAACCGAACGACAATTCTTACCATCGCATTTTGGTGGACCGTTTCACGATATAATGACTCACACGCAACATGTGCTGGTGACCATGACTTTGAAGCCGGTTGCACTTCCTCTATCTTCCACATCATTTCTAATTGATCGGAGACTGTATCTTCAACTGATAATAGGCATTTTGCTGCTGGTGATGCAAATGGCTGACCCTTGTACTTGCCAGATACAATCCATCCTAATAGTGTTTTTTGAAGTACTGGAAGATTTTCACCTAGTTTGATTTGACCGACAGACAAAATATCAAAGAAACTTTCAGCTCCAAGCAAGAGATCAACGCGCTTGGATTTAAAGAATTGCTCATCGGCGAGAGGTGTATTTGGTGGAACCTTCCACGACGATATATCGATTTCAGAACTTGGTTGATATGCGGTGTGATTCGTAATACCAAAGTTTAAAGCAAGTTCAAGATTTGAATGACGAGATTTGATTGATGTGAGCGTCTGATACTTTATGTTGGTCAACGAACTACCAATACTGGAAACATGCAACCGATGTTTATGCTTTGCTAAACTAAGCTTCTTTGAAAACTCCTCCGTTATGAAGTTGACCTGAGAGCATGAATCAAGTAAGGCTCTACCCACTTGATAACTTCCCGATGAATCCTTCACTAAAACCAATGCAGTGGCTAGAATTATTTGCTCGGCCGATGACATATTAAGATGGGAATGGCTGGCAACGTTGTCGTTGGGCATAGCAGCGTGTTCTGTGCGTCGTGATGATCCCGCGCTCTTAATATTCGTTGGCAATTGCGAATGATGCAAGAGAGTGTGATGTGGCTTTGCGCAAACCTTACATTTAAACGTTGATGTGCAATTAACCACATGATGGCGTGGCGATAAGCAGTTTATGCAGAGTTTTAGGCTCTTCACCTTTTCAAACCTTTGAACCACCTCCAGTGCCTTAAAACGATGACAATTCTGTATTAGGTGTTCATTGCTAGAACAAAATGAGCAAGAATTGCTGGATGTAGATGCAACAAATGCGTATTGTTTTGAGCGTCTGTTACTCTTGGAGTTACGATTATTAGGTTTACGTTGTGATGATGACTGATTGCCGTTTCCACTGTCGAGTGATTCGAGAAACTGGCAATGCCTATCCAATAATTTTGAGCAATCTTCCCAACTGGGTAATGTGTCGAAGTTACGCGATTCATTCCATTTCCTACGTGTAATTGCGTCCGTTTTTTGCATGATTAGCGAGATAAGTAGAGCCTCACATATTTGTTTCTCTGTACCTAGCGAACAGAGTGAACCATACAAAGCGGATGCATTGTTTACCAGACTACGAAGTTGTTGGCTTGACTGACCCGATACTGCTGGTAGATCAAATAGTGTCGCGATATTTTCGGCGAAGATTAGGCTATTATTGTCATAGCGCGATTTAAGCCTATCCAGAGCCTTTGGATAGTTTTCATTCGAAATAGGAAATGCCTGTACTGTCTCTAGAGCTTGACCAGTAAGGCAATTCAGTAAGTGATTAAATTTTTCAATATTTGTGAGGTATATTTCGCGATCTATGATTTGGAGAAACGAATTAATAAAATTGTTATAATCCGAGTACTTACCACTGAATGTAGGTAATTTTAACAGTGGTAATTTTTTACTTGAGGTGGGCATCATTGCTGTTACGTCTAGCACTGATGCATTGTGGGCCTCTTCCTGCAGTTGAGACATGATTAATACTTTGGTGGAAACGTATAGGTCTTCTAATTCATCTCTAGCTGAGTCAGTTGCATCTAATTTCTCGATCAACGTCTGAAAAGCTAAGATTTGTTTAAAATATGATTCTAAAATACCTAGTCGACATTTCAGTTCTGGTTGTGAGAGCGAATTACTCTTTCCCTTGACGAACGCCTTGATTCTTGAAATACTCGCTTTCGTCGAGGCTCGCTGTTGTTTTAGTTCTGACAGTTCTGCCGTAGTGGTTGGCTCTGCCGTTGCCATTGAAACAGTTGTAGATACTTGAGAACAGCAAAGGATTTGACGAAGTCGAAAAGTCACAATAGCAACAGTGAGCTTTCCGAAATTGAACTGCTCTTACGGTGGTTGTTGTCAGACGCGACGTTGACGAACCCGCACACTTACTGATTGGAAGCAAATATTAACCAGTAATCAACAAGTAAGTTAACTTGTTGTTGTTGTTGTAATTGTTCAGCGTGACCTTGATGCGGACACGAGGTTCTATTTGGCGCTTAGCAGAACCTAAGCCGAGAACCATAGAATGCACAATAGTACACAAGTACGATAGTATATAGTATATATGTACAGATGTACGATATTATTAAAGTTAGCACACTTTAGATATATAACCGTTTAGGAGCAATACTCACACGAGCACATTATGGTTACAAATTAACCCAAAAACAATAAAAGCGAAAGTATGTACAATCAACAAGTAAAGGTATCTTGTTGTTATTTTAACTGTCGAGCACGACCTTGATGCGGACACGAGATTCTATTTTGAGGTTAGCGGACCTAAACCGAGAACCACCAATTGCACAAGAGTATATACGTACGATAGTACATATGTAATATATGTATAGATGTACGATATATTATAATGGTTAGCACACGTTAGCTATATAGCTGGTTAGAAAAAGTATTCACACGCGCACATTATGGTTACAAATTAACCAAAACCAATAAAAGCGAAAGTATATACAATCAACAAGTAAAGGTATCTTGTTGTTGTTATTTTAAATGTCGAGCACGACCTTGATGCGGACACGAGGTTCTGTTTTGAGGTTAGCGGACCTAAACCGAGAACCACCAATTGCACAAGAGTATATACGTACGATAGTACATAGGTAATATATATATAGATGTACGATATATTATAATGGTTAGCACGCGTTAGCTATATAACTGGTTAGAAGAAATATTCACACGCGCACTTTAATGGTTACAAA
>NC_051846.1:118910467-118912172 GCF_002237135.1 Teleopsis dalmanni | reverse complement strand
ACGACTCTGGACGACGGCTGAGGATACCCCAGCAAAAACTAAAAATTTTTGAACGTCACCCAAAAGTGTCGTTACAGGTTTCTGTTGGAATCTTAATAAATTTTGCTAATGAAACGCGCATCCTAAGTGATGCATACAATCGCTAAAACAAGACTCTGATCTGGTATCGCAATGTACCTTAGTGGTCTACGCGTGACCTTTTTGGCCTACCAGCATAATCTAATCTAATCTAATCTAATGGTAGTTCTTAAGATGCGCCCTTCATGATTTAAATCGGAAACTAAATCTTCACATTATATATAACGATTGACAGCCTTTGACTTGGTACACAACATTGTTAATTGTTTTATGGTGTTATTAACGTTCCTTTGATCTGGAATTATGTCACGGATTGGAAATGTGATAGTGGTTCTAAGTGTTCCTCTTTGTATTTTTGCTTTGCCCAATCCTTCAATGAATAATCCTGATTCGGGATGTGTTAATGTGGGTGTTGCTAATGTAGTTCCTAATGTGAGATATGCCAAAAATATAGCAAGAACTGTCGATTTTGATTGCCTAGCCGATAACCATTGTCGTTGCGTTCTAGGATCTCCTACAGAAGAGTTTGTCGGAACTAAAAAATATGGTAACATATTTTGAGTGTCCGAATCTGTTTGGGTTGATGTTGCTTCAAACACTCTAACTGAATTTGGGAACTTCTCTTGATTTGACGGAATATGATCTTCTTTAACATTATCAGTGATTGGCAGAGGACATATTTTTTGGATCGTACGTTTTACTATCCCTTTTTGGGTTTTAATTGTAGCAACTCGAGTTAAGCCATCTGTTCCTTTATGAACTTCTATGACTCTACCTATAGGCCACGTTGATGATATTAATGTTTCGTCCTTCAATAGGACCATCTCTGTTCTCTGTTGTATCTCTGTTGTTGAATGTTTCTTTTACCGTCTTGGAACCACCGTTTACAAAAGCCTTGCTTTATTTTCTGCACAATCTTCCATCTTTTTAGGCTAGTTCCTGTAAAGTTAATAAGACTATCATGCGCTGGAGTCATCAATGACAATCCCACAATGAAATGTCCTGGTGTAAGTGCATTACGGTCTTCAATGTTGTCTGTTAATGAACAAAGTGGCCGTGAATTAAGACAACATTCGATTTGAATTAAGACCGTATTTAATTTCTCGTTTGTCAATTTTTGGTCACCTTAAATTTTAGCTAGATGATATTTAATGGATTTTACTCCTGATTTCCAGAGACCACCAAAGTGAGGTGAGCCAGGAGCTAGGAGGGATAAAATGTCAACGTATACCTGCTTCGGCTAAATGATTCTCCTTAATCTTCTGTAAAATATTATTTGTACCTGTAAAATTAGTACCATTGTCGCTATAAGTATGATGTACTGCGCCATGTCTGCTTATCATTCGTTTGTGTGCTGCTAAAAATCCATGAGATGTCAGATCTGAAGTTAACTCAATGTGAATTGCCTTTGTTGCCAGGCATACAAAAGTAGCCGTAATAATGTGCGCCTGATTGATTATGAGTTTAGCCAAAATACTTGTTCTATGTAAAATTATTGAATACTTTTAGTTGTCAGATAAATCCGCATTTCTTAATCTGCTGCCCACTCTTAGTACTTCTGCACCGTCAAAAAATGAGTTTAATGAACACAACATATTACTTTTCATTAATTGTAAAACATTTTTGC
>NC_051846.1:118894592-118910367 GCF_002237135.1 Teleopsis dalmanni | reverse complement strand
TTTTTTGTTTTATCAAGACGTTTTCTCACATTTTCAGCGTTGATTAAACCAATATTTATCGAATTTTCTTTTCGTGTTTTATTTAAATTGTTAATTCTATTTTCTTTAATGAGTTGTGGGTCACATTCTGGAGGTAATCGGTTAAAAAATATGTTATATGGAGTTTGACCAGTAGTAAAATGTATTATGGTGTGATTATATGTGAAAACGGATTGTTCGAATTGAATATATTTTAGTTCCCTGTCATCTGAGGTGTTAATTATTCTAAGTTTTTCATTCAAGGTTTTATGGAAACGTTCAATGTCTGCTATACCGGTTTTTCCAGTACAAACTTCTATTTTAATATTTAATTCATTACACCATTCTTTTATATTGACGTTATTAATGCATTGATGTTGGTCAATTTTCAATACTTTAGGAGGTCCCATTGTGTTAAATATTTTAATAAGAGCTCTCTTTGTTTCTAGCCAATTTAATGCTTGTACTTCTTCAATTGTACTGAATTTTGAGTACAAATCCATACATGTTAGAAAATGTTTTTTTTCCCATTCCCAGAAATCTATCACATATTTTTCTCTAATTTCGTAAACTGGAGGAGTGATTTTAAATGGCATTTTGTTTGCAACGTGGTCATATTTGCATCGATTGCACAAATCACATTCATTGATGATTTTAGTAATTTCTTTAAAATAGTTAGGAAAATAATATCTTTTCTTGAATTGATATATAATTTTTTCAATTCCTTGATGAAGTCTTTCTAAGTGGATTTCAAGAATTTTAGTTTTAAAGTCGGTGTAATTAGGAATATTTTCCAGTTCCTTACTTGCTCTCAGAATCTTATGACGTCTATTGCAAACCAAGGTTTTGAAAATATTTTGAAATCTTAAAAAGTCTTCATTATTTGGCATAAAAATAGCCATGGTATTAGTTAGTAAAAATGACTTTATAATGTCATTTGTTTGTTCAGTATTTAATTCTATATATTTAATTGTGGTAACACAATTTTTGAATATATGCTCTACATGTGTACTATTTTCATTAGATCTTATTAATCTCAACTGTCTTTTAAAGACATTGAGTGGTCTTTCCGCAATTGGGATAAAGTTTTGACTATCTGATGTAGAATGAATGGTGGCAATATCAGATGGAATTTCATCAAAATTACATTCTTCAATTTGAATACGTGACAGAGAATCTGCCACATGATTTTCTCTCCCTGGAATATACTTCACAGTGAAATCATATTCATTTAGTTTCCATTTCCACCTTTGCAGTTTAGAGATGGGTTCTTTTAAGTTGTGAAGCCACTGAAGTGGGCGATGATCACTATTTACAACAAACTTCCTGCCAAAGAGGTATGGACGAAAGTACTTTGTGGCCCAAACAACAGCGAGCAGTTCTTTTTCTGTGGTAGAATAGTGTGATTCATGCTCATTCAGGGTGCGACTAGCAAAGCAAACTGGCCGACCTTGTTGACTTAAAACTGCACCCAGTGCAGTATTTGAAGCATCTGTTGTAAGTGTAAAATCTTTTTTATAATCTGGGTAGACCAAAACAGGGTCTTTTGTTATTAAGATTTTGATTGTATCAAACGCTTTGTTATATTCCCTATCAGTTATATTGACTTTGTTGCTTTTTTTTAAGCAATGAGTTAGGGGTTTTGTTATCTTAGAAAAATCTTTTATAAATTTTCTATAGAACCCAGCTAGTCCCAAGATTGTTTAATTTCTTTTTCATTTTTCGGTAGTGGATATTTTAAAATAGCTTTGATTTTATTTGGATTTGGCCTGATTACCTCTGGGGTTACAATATGCCCTAAAAATTCGGCTTCTTTCTTAAGAAACTCGCTTTTATCCAATTGCATTTTTAAATTAGCTTCACTTAATCTGCTAAAGACTCTATCGAGAGCTTTAATGTGCTCCTGGAGTGAAGTACTGAAAACAATTATGTCATCTAAATATACTAAACATTCCTTCCCAATTAATCCATCCAAGATTGTATTCATCAATCTTTGAAACGTTTTTTAGCCCAAATGGCATACGCAAAAATTTAAAATGACCATTTCTAGTTGAAAAGGCTGTTTTCATTCTATCCTTTGGATCCATTTCTATCTGATGGAATCCTTTTGTAAGATCAATTGTACTAAAATATAAACACCTGCCAAGTTTGTCAAGTATTTCATCCATTAAGGGTATCGGATATTTATCACTAATAGTTATATCATTCAATTTACGGTAATCGATTACGATTCGCCATTTCTGAATTTTTGAAGCATCTAACTTCTTAGGCACCACCCAAATTGGTGCAGAATAAGGCGATTTACTGTGACAAATAATCCCCTGATCTAACATTTCTTTTATTTGTGTATCGACTTCTGATTTGTGGACTTCAGGGTATCTGTAGGACTTAACATATATAGGATCATCATGAGTTGTGTTGATTCGATGTTTGATTTTATTAGCAAATGTTAATTTATCGCCTACTTTATACCATAAATTTTCAAACTTATTTAATATCTTATTTATTTCGCTTAATTCTTCATCATTTAAATGATTTAGTCTAAATTTCGGTTCATAAGCATTGCTATTGAAGTGAAGTTCTTTAATTTCATTATCGAAATTATTTTTAAATTTATAAGTAATATTGTTTAATATAACATTTTTATGAACAACGTCAATTTTCGCTTGAAGCTGTTGAAGTACATCGAAACCTAGAAGACCATCATAATTTTTAGAGAGGTCACACACATAAAATTTCAAATAATTTTTTCCTTTATCATTATAAACCTCTTGAATATTGGTTAATGTAATTTGCCCTGTTATTGTTGATACTGTTATTGGTTTTACTTTTAATATTGGAGATTTTAAGATATTGGGTTGAACAAGGCTTACTGATGAACCTGTATCAATAAGAAATTCAAAGGTTTGATTTTGTAATTTTAATTCTATTTTTGGTAAGAGTCCGGGGCTTCTAACCGAAAATTTTCGTTATCAACCTCCGAAGCTCTATTAAAGTTTTGGTTTCGCGAACCGTGATATTTATTAGGGTTCTTATATGGTACATTATAGGAACTATTACCATAATGATCAATACTGCATACATTTTGATGCGAGTTTCTAACGTTATTGAGTTGAGAACCTGATTGTTGGTTATAATGAATATTTTTCCCAACTACAATATTGTTATATTCATCATTCTCCTTTAAAATTTTTATAGCAGAGTTAACGTCTGCAGCCATGTTCGCATTAATTAGAGCCGTTAAGTGGTAGGGTAGTCCCTTTTTCAGTGTTTTTACACTTAACATTTTTAGTTCATTGAGCAAGAAGTTAATATTTGTTATGTTGGTTTCTTTTAATTTAATATTATCCCTAACTTTACATATTTCGGAATTAATTTCTTCGCAAAATTCTCTAACTTTACCTTTAAATTTGATATTACTTACTAATAGCAGTTGCGTTGTGAGTGGACTGGAATCCGTAAACTCATCAATCAAATGTGCCTTCAACTCCTCCCAACAAGTTGGTTGTTCTCTTCTTACTCCACGAAGAGTGCTAATTACGCACTGATAGTAGAATGGTTTTTCTTCGCCCGTAAGAGATGAAGACTCTGGTATGATTGCGTTGATGCTATCGATATACAGTCCCAGGTATTTATTGTCGCCATCAAATGGAGCGATCAGTTTTACACCTGCCACCGTTCTATCTCTTCTTTCTCTTCCTTCAATCACGGTGTTAACACTCGTTTTTTCTTCGGTCATTTTGGACAACTGATTTTAGATAGTGACAATGTTAGATCCTCTAAAAATTGTTGTATACGTTTTGTGGAAAGTTTTGGTAGCAAACTCTGCCGTAATTGCACAAAAATTAGGAATATTTTGTACTTTTGATTTATTATATTTTTTTTTGTATTTCCTTTTTTTTATTTATAAGAATAATTTTTTATTCTTTTACTGTTGCTGCTGATATACGACACATTGACTAACTTTGACTAATTTTTGAGATTAAAAATTTTTGATTTGATTTTTTTTTTTTTATAATCGTTTTGTCGGATTCATCAATTTATATAATAATAAACCATATTTTTAAAACAGTTATGAATATTAAAAACAGAATTGATTAAAGATAATAACTAATTAATTGTTCTTGATTTGTGTAATTTTTCTTAATTACTTTTAAACATGTAGAAAAAAAAATTGTTATTCTAAGTCTTTACTGCTGGTTTGTTTTATTTTAATAAATTTTAAGTTTAAATTTAAAACTTTAAAGCTTCACAATTAGAAACGCAACGTTCGTTTTTTAAAAATTGTTATTCTAAGTCTTTACTGCTGGTTTGTTTTATTTTAATAAATTTCAAGTTTAAATTTAAAACTTTAAAGCTTCACAATTAGAAACGCAAAGTTCGTTTTATTTATTATTATTTTTTTTTTAAAAAAAAAAGGTTTAATATTTTACTTCTCTGAATATAATTTTTTCTCTTTACTAGGTTCTTGATCAGCTTCTACAGTTAAAGTTAAATTCCTGTTATTTCGTTTCAAGGTTTAACTGTTGCATTAAATTTTTTTTTGATAGTTTTAGTTTTTGTATGTATTTTGTGTCCACAGCACTTAAAATATCACGAACATTTGCAAAATTTCAGTTTGTTTTTTATTTAAAAAAAAGAAACTTTTTTATAAGTTACAGTTTTGTTTGTTTGGAGAATCGAATTGAATTCAATTATAATTCAAATTACAATATTTAAATTTTAATTATTAAATTAAATTAAATTTTAATTAAAATTTTAAATAAATTTTTTTTGTTTTTGTATTTTTTTTTTTTTGTGTCTACGGCACTTAAAATATCACGAACATTTGCAAAATTTCGTTTGTTTGTTTTTTCTTATTTTACAAGAAGAAATTTTTTTTATATTTAATTGTTTGTAAGTTCTTAAAGAATCATTTTCACTGATCCTACCGACTGCGCCAGTGACAATTTTTAATAAAAAACGATTTTTTGATTTTTGTATAAAAATTTTATTTTGTACCTTGTATGATGCAAGCTTAATTACGACTGACTAAAAAAAGGTTTTACCTGCTTAGCGCAGCAAGTTCTTTTTTTGTTCAATTTAATGATGTTGGGAGAGAGCTTAATGTCACTTATATATTTTCATACAAAAAAAAATATTCCTACATGTATATTTACATATCTATGCATAAATATTTTTTTTCTTTGAAGGGTAAGGGTGTAATGGTATATCTATGGTTGACCTTACTCAATGTTAAGGCCGCCTTTGATGACTATTACAGTCGTATTCTTTAAACCACTTGTGTTCTAATTTAAAAGAGCTAACATGATGTCAGAATGGCATGAGTCAGAAAACGATACTTCTGACATAAATTGTTTGCCACTTAAAATTCGGTTAAGAGCTCATGTGGTGTCAAATATATTGAGACCACACAAATCGGAACACATGTGAATATGAGACACATGACAAGCAAATGCACAGTAAATACTTGCTATGCATTTCTTGTCTTAGGTAATGTGTCGATAATATATAGGAAATAAATAAAATAAGACTAACCAATTAAAGTTAAGAAATACTTTGTTAGTTTTAAGTAAATATTGTTAGAATAAGATAGATATAGCTTTCTAAATAAATAAAGAAGCTATTGTAAGATTTAAGTTAAGTTTAAGAAGACAGTTGTTTTATGGTGGCCAAGAGAACGTGATCTATAAAAGTTCACAGTAATGTTACAAGATAAAAAGTTATAATAAAAATAAAGTTATATCAAAAATGATTAATTAATTAAAATAAAAGTAAAGTTATATCAAAGTAAACAAAGTGTTTTAATTACGAAAGTAGAACTAAAACTAAATATCAACACAATATTTTAATCGAACATAAACCTTATATGTTTTATTTTCTACTTTGTTAACGTGTGCAACCACATTACTATATAATTATGTTTTGGGGCACGCGTAATAGAATTGAAACACAGTAAATGAACATTGTTTCTATTTATTTGTAATAATTTTTAGTATTAATTATCTTAATTTTAAACTAAATTTAAATTATAATTCTTATCTTCTATCTTTTTTAATTTTAGAATTTAGTATTCTCGATTTTTCTACTTTTACTATTTTTTATTTCGATTTTCAAGTTTTAATATTTTTTAATTCCAAATTTCAACTTTTAATATTTTTAATTCAATCTTCAAAAGAAAGGAGACACTATTGAACTCTTGTCAAAACTGATCTGAGCCCTATTGCACCAACACTTTTCACTTTGCACTTTGCAAAACTTATGAGTGACTTTTTTGTGCAAAGTAAAAGTGAAAAACGTTGCACCAAAAACTTAAGATAAATTAGTTTGCACTTTGCAAATAAAGATTTTATTACAGAGTTTTTGCATAAAATGCAAAGCAAAGCGTTGCACCAAAAAATTAGATCACTTTCATTTTGTATTCGTTTTTGAAAGCATTTCGTTTCTGTTTGTATATTTTTTTTTTGTTTGTTTGATATTTTGATGCTAAGAGTACATGATTTATGCATAGTACGTATTAATGAGTTTAAAAAAACGTAAGAAAGCATCATCAAAACTATACCAAGAAGCAAAGGCATATTTAAATTTAAAAATAATATATAAAAAAAGTTGTTATATTAATTTAAAAAAAACCACTTTATTTAATAAAAATGAATATATAAGAAATTTATGGATTTAATTTTTATATTTTATTTTATAGGGGTTTTGAATAACAAAGAGAGAAATAAAGGACAAACACAAAAATTTATTTTAATATTATTGAAGTTTGGCTGACCATACAACGCTGTTTCGAGTATTGCCAAGTACTCTTCATCAGTGGTCTTTGGAAATAATCGAATTTTATTTAATTAGTTTATAGTCCGTATATAATTTGTTTGGACTGCAAGTGACAGGCTTAGAACTCGTGCCTGTCAAATTAGAAGCAATGACTAATCGTGTTTAACCACAAGAAGCCAAGGCTGCACAAACTTTCAATGCTCAAGTTCCATGTTTTATTGTCACTTATTTTTATTTAATTAGTGACACCAACCAAAGCACTTGCCGTGCTTTAAATTAGAACGAGCTTATAAACTACAGCTTTATTGTTTGGAAGATCACTGATGAAGAGTACTTGGCAATACTCGAAACAGCGTTGTATGGTCAGCCAAACTTCAATAAAATTAAAATAAATTTTTGTGTTTGTCCTTTATTTCTTTCTTTGTTATTCAAAACCCCTCTAAATTTTAATAAAGCTTCTTTGTCACCATACAAAGAAAGTCTAGCTTTACAGCAACACGAACACTTTATTCAAATATTTTATTTTACTTAATTTTATATTTTCTAATTTTTTTTAAATTTTGGAATTGGTACAATATAAATATATATTGTACAAATATAATTATTAGTATAAAGATAAGTATAAACCGTAATATATAAGTATAAAATCGAACTTATTTTAATTTTAAGTTTATAAGTAGCTTATAGTTTAATAATTATAGTATAGTTAATTTAAAATATTGCATTTAAGATAAGATATCCCTTCAACTATTGCCAAATGATAAACAGCAACTATATTTATTTTAAAAACAGCAATAATATTTGCCTAAACTAATTTTATATGTCTATTTTTTTTCATTCTTTTGAGCATCAATATTAATCCTTTAAAACTATTTTTATTTATTTATTACCGATTTCTTTTATTTTACTTATTTTGTTTTGTGTAAAGTAATCATATACAAAATTTGCAGGGTAATCATTTGCAATTTTTTGTAAAGTTTTGCAGTTTACTTTTGCAAAGCGCAAAGTAAAAAGTATTGGTGCAAAAATGCAAAAACCGGTTTTTTGTCAAATATTTCACATTCCTTTTCATACTTTAGTTTTCATAGAAAAGTACATTGGTGCAGCCATTGAGTAAGAATATTATAGAGTCACAATGACTCAATTTTTAAATTTTCAGCAACAGGCACGGGAGGGTGGAGTGAAGATTTTACTTCTTCCTGCGATGCTGCTAGATCGGCCGCGCTTATGCTTGGTATTTCTCAAAATTTTAGTATTCATGAATGAAGGACAAAAATGAAAACAAAAAACAGATTTGCTTGTTTACGAAGAAAAGAGTCAAATTAGTTTTTGGTGTAAACATATGTACTTTTATTTGGAAGAATATGAATATTTTTTGATTTTATTTTAGGAACATTTGAAGCAAATGCAACCAATTTCAATTTTTTGTTTTAATCAGATATAATAACAGTTATATGTATTATATTAGTATTAGCTAAAATAAGATAATTGTATGTAATTGACCGTGTGCGAGTTCGAGTAATTGATGGTAAATTGAGGAAAATGATTTATGTACGTATGGCAGCGAATGTTGGTATTTACCAGAATTTCGAGTATGGTAAATTAGGTAAATTTGATATTACCATTGGGAACATTTTATAAGATGTATAATAAAAAATAAATAAATTTGAAAACTTTTAACATATGTAAGTGCAGTGCAAAAAACGCTAGGAAATTTTAGTTTACTTTACCATAATTTACCGAGTTGGTTTATTGGGGCCTGCAGACTTCATCGAATTGAATTGCTGGACTTTATTCTGCTTATATTACTTCGTAAGCAATTCCTTTGGATGGTAGAGAAAGTGAAATCGACTAAGGCATAAATTGTTATATGACCTTATATTACAAATTTGCCCTAATACAGGCTTAATAACATCTATTTATAATTTATTTATTACCATAACTACTTACTTTATTTATTTATTTTGTTCAAAATACATAGTTTAAGTGAATTAATTTTAAGATAGTTATTAATAAGCATGTGTTAATAAATATGTATAAATATGTAAATATTAATATTTATTACGTAGAAACTTTCGCTATTTTTTATGGTTATTCACGGGATATTGATCAATTTATAATTTTTTGTGTTAATATACATTAATATTTTAAACAAAGCAATTTATACATATAAACAATAAAAAATAATGTATCATATATATATCTAATAACGTCAAGAACTAACAAATGTGTTCTCTTATTGGTGGTGGTATTCCTCTATTCCTGAGCGTTGTTTGTGTCGTTTTGTCATTGGGCCTTGTTGTGGTAGGATTTTAGGTAGGTTTAGGAATATTTTCGGAAAATCTTCTGCAGGTTGTTTTCTTTCTTCTTTTTTACCATTCTATTTTCCAATTATTTATGTGTGATAATATATTTCTTTATCATTTATATGCAAAAAATCTTATTGTCGAAAATACTAATGTATATTAATATAAAAAACTAAAGTTCTTCAAATTCTTAAGGACGATTATAAATTATAATCGAAATAGTGAAGAAATAATAAAAACAAACTTTGAAATAGTAAAAAAAATCAATTTTCTATATCATTTTTTCTAAACAAAATTTCTTCGTTAACATGGACTAGGCATCCTGGGGACACCATGTAAAAAAAAACACGCCATACATTATACCTGAAAGGTGGTCTGGAAATTAGTGCGCTCCATATTAATAACCATACTAGGCTCCATACCTAATAACAATTAATTACGAAAACAATTATAATTCTTTCTTCAAATGCCATCATAATGAAAAATTGTTTCAATGCTGCAAATAAAATTTTGATATCTCTTGCCCCCGAAATGACATACAAAAATATGTCCATATTTAAACACATAGTAATTAGGCAAGAATGAATATAAAATAGAGAATAATTCTTTTTACTACTTACATTATAATTCAAGGAAGCAATAACAACACCAAAGAGCAAAAAACACAAAAAAGAAATATAAAAATTTCTTGAACCTATGAAGCAGAGAATATTGCAAAATCTTCTTTGGTATGAAGCAAAAACGACTGAAGCGACGTCGGCAGAGATTTGAGTGATTTGGGTACCCATTAATAGATACCTAGAACCAAAGAGTATATACACATAGAGTGTGCATGTCGAACAAAATATCAGTCACAAAAATTTTGTTCTACTGGTTTTTTAAAAACCCAGGAATTACTCAATATTTGAGTCCTTTTACTATATGTGTGCAAAGAGACTGTATTTTCATTGATATGTGCACATTATCACACTCAACCGCTCTTTTGGTTATAAATATGCTCATTTGGACATAAAAACATATGTATATACATATATGCATTTTATACTCTGTTCGTTTTCTTTAATTTGTATGTATATTTAAATATGTTCATATTTCGTTTATTAAACTATTTTGTATATATGTTTTGTTCTTTATTATTTTACTAATATTTGCAATATTACAATTTAATTTAATTCTAAGAATGTAAAATATGTACTTATATAATATTCGCTAATTTGACACTTGCTTAACTTAATTAATTCTAAAAATATAATTATCTATTTTACAATATTTGCTTACTTAATAATACAAATTATTTTAATAATATTCGTATTCTTAACATTCAAAAAAAATATAAATTCACTATATATTTTTATGACTAAATTCTGGCTAAGTTCTTTTACATTATTGTTAATAAGAGTTGTATTAATTGATCTTATATTAAGTGCTAACTTGAATTGTAGAGCTAACATATTTCATATACATTTTAGAAATGTGTGTTGATTTTAGACTTCTCTAAGGCCCACAAGCAATGCTTACGAAGTAAAAGCAGAATTAAAAAATCAAGAAGCTGGATTAAATGTTCATTACAGGGCCCCTTAAACCACTGAGGGGTTTTTTCTTGCACATTTCTATTATTAAACTTTTAATGCCAATTGCATCTGGTTTATTCTTGAATACATTTTTA
The DNA here is from genome assembly GCF_002237135.1 of Teleopsis dalmanni. Classification (NCBI taxonomy): domain Eukaryota; kingdom Metazoa; phylum Arthropoda; class Insecta; order Diptera; family Diopsidae; genus Teleopsis; species Teleopsis dalmanni. The sequence continues at coordinate 118,899,600 of NC_051846.1, read as the reverse complement.
AAAACCTCGACATGTTTACAAGAAACATTGAAAAAACTTTCTGATGGCGCAAACAGGTTACCGAAATTTGAAAGAGAATTATAATTTTTATAGTAGATGAAAAGCTCACTTGGAGCAGTCAAAATTTCATCCCTTTTTTTTAAATTTATATTGCAAGCTTCACAATTTAGTTTTGAAAGTATTTTTTTAACTACGTACCCTATTGTGTATCTTAAAGACAATAAATCAATATTTATATTCTTTGAATTGGAAAATGCATCTGATGTAATGCAATTTGCGATGTCATTGCACTCTAGATCAGAGTAGGCTTCTATTACACAGTTACTAGACACCCTAAAGTTATTTTCATCGAGCTTTATCAAAGAAGAAGAAAGCACATCATCAAGGCACTTGTTATCATTATCCTCACTTATTTCACAATTGGCTAAATTAAAACACTTTTAATATTTAAATTGCAATATGATATTAATAACTGAATTTATAAATTATAAGTCACCATTTATATATGGTACAATTTTTTACCTAGATATGTTGTTTTTTAAAACCTTTACAATAAATAATAAGTAATAAAATAACTTAATAATAAAAAAACAATAAACTATTAAAATTAAAAACAAAACCGCAATAAAAGAATGGACAGAAGATGCAAAATTGACTTTTGTAACTTACAAAAAAGCACTCGCAGATGCAAGTACATTAGCACATTCAACCACAGACGGTAAACTGGTGCTCCACGTCGATGCAAGCAACTCAGCAGTAGGTGCAGAACTACACCACATACGAAATGGACAGATCGAACCTCTCGGTTTTTATTCAAAGCGTCTAACCGACACTCAAAAACGATACAGCACATACGATAGAGAATTGCTTGTCATCTACCAAGCCATTAAACACTTTGTGCACATGATCGAAGGTAGAAAATGCACAGTTTTGACGGATCACAAGCCTATCATATTTGTGTTTCAACAGAAACCTGAAAAGGCATCTCCAAGGCAGTTAAGGCATCTGGACAGTTCACGACAGACATACAACACATCGCCGGAAAAAATAACAACGTAACAGATTTACTTTCATGTATTAAAGAAATAAATGGCTGCCAACAGATTGATTTTAACAAGTTAGCTGAGAGCCAGAAAGACGACGCTGAATTAAAAAACCTGTTAACCAAAAATCAGACATCGTTGGAACTCAAGTGGATCAGCATGCCAAACTCTATGAATCCAATTGCATGCGATGTGTCAACTAAACGAGCGCGTCCCTGGGTTCCTCAAAGACATCGACAGCAAGTTTTCCGGGCGATACACAATCTGGGGCATCCAGGAAGTAAATCATCAATCAAACAAATATGTGAGCGTTTCGTTTGGCCAGGCATGAAAAAAGACATAACGAAGATGGTAAAATCTTGTCATCCATGCCAACGTACCAAGGTATCCAGATATAATCAAACAATACTTGGTAGTTTCAAGCTACCAGAGCAACGATTTTCTTCACTACATATCGATATCATAGGGCCATTACCAATGTCAAATGGATTCAGCTACTGTTTAACGGGCATTGATCGTTTTACCAGATGGGCAGTTGCTATCCCTATGGCTGATATTAATGCAAGCACAGTGGCGGCAACATTACTGGAGGGTTGGATCGCACATTACGGCGTGCCATCTGAAATAATAACCGACCAAGGTCGACAATTCGAGTCAAAATTATTCAATGAACCCACGAGATTAATTGGCACAAAACACAAAAACGACATCAAGGCGACTCCTGCAGAAATGGTTTATGGCACGACACTTAGATTACCAGGTGAATTTATCGAAAGTCCCAGTAAAGACATGTCCAACTCGGAATTCGTACAATCACTACGAGACGTAATCGAGCAACTAAGACCAGTACCTACGGCAAACCACTCCATATCAAAAACATTTGTACAACCAGATCTTAACAAATGTACTCATGTTTATCTGCGCGATGACACTATTCGACTACCTCTCAAAGCACCTTACGATGGACCATTTAAGGTAACCGATCGCGACGATAAGCTGATGACCATTCTACGGAAAGACAAATCAGTACGTGTAAGTATAGATCGGGTCAAAGCTGCCTATCTCTGTGATGACGAGCAAGAAACAAATCAACATCAGATAGCACGACATGCTTGTACTCATCGAAAAGCAGACGAAAATAACCAGAAGCAACATACAAAGAAAACTCAAACATCGTCTAGCGGCAGGCGAATTCGGTTGCCAGTTCGATTTGCGGAGAATGTTTAATCAGTGGCATAGGATCACTAATTATATCGTGACATTGCTTCGCTCAGTCACTGGAGAGGGAGTGATGTGGCGCACGAGACTTTCAACTACAAACGCAATTTTAGCTTGAAGATCTCGTTTGAAAATTGCACTTAAGGCGTACGCAACAGTGGTACGCTCTCTATCTCTCGGCAAGCATTATCTATATTATTAAGAAGATTTAAAATGTAAATATATAAATTAAAATAATAAATTATCTATAGATATAAAAACATATGTATATACATATATGCATTTTATATTATGTTCGTTTTCTTTAATTTGTATGTATATTTAAATATGTTTATATTTTGTTTATTAAACTATTTTGTATGTTTTGTTCTTTATTATTTTACTAATATTTGCAATATTACAATTTAATTTAAGTCTAAGAATGTAAAATATGTATTTACATAATATTCGCTAATTTGACACTTGCTTAACTTAATTAATTCTAAGAATATAATTATCTATTTTACAATGTTTGGTTATTTAATAATACAAATTATTTTAATAATATTCTTATTCTTAACATTCAAAAAAAATATAAATTCACTATATATTTTTATGACTAAATTCTGGCTAAGTTCTTTTACATTATTGTTAATAAGAATTGTATTAATTGATCTTATGTATATTAAGTGCTAACTTGAATTGTAGAGCTAACATATTTCTTATTCATTATAGAAATGTTTGTTGATTTTAGACTTCTCTAAGGCCCACAAGCAATGCTTACGAAGTAAAAGCAGAATTAAAAAATCAAGAAGCTGGATTAGATGTTTGTACAGGGCCCATTAAACCACTGAGGGGTTTTTTTCTTGCACATTTCTATTATTAAACTTTTAATGCCAATTGCGTCTGGTTTATTTTCGAATACAGTTTTAAAAACCTCGACATGTTTACAAGAAACATTGAAAAAACTTTCTGATGGCGCAAACAGGTTACCGAAATTTGAAAGAGAATTATAATTTTTATAGTAGATGAAAAGCTCACTTGGAGCAGTCAAAATTTCATCCCTTTTTTTTAAGTTTATATTGCAAGCTTCACTATTTAGTTTTAAAAGTATTTTTTTAGCTACGTACCCTATTGTGTATCTTAAAGACAATAAATCAATATTTATGTTCTTTGAATTGGAAAATGCATCTGATGTAATGCAATTTGCGATGTCATTGCACTCTAGATCAGAGTAGGCTTCTATTACACAGTTACTAGACACCCTAAAGTTATTTTCATCGAGTTTTATCAAAGAAGAAGAAAGCACATCATCAAGGCACTTGTTATCATTATCCTCACTTATTTCACAATTGGCTAAATTAAAACACTTTTAATATTTAAATTGCAATATGATATTAATAACTGAATTTATAAATTATAAGTCACCATTTATATATGGTACAATTTTTTACCTAGATATGTTGTTTTTTAAAAACCTTTACAATAAATAATAAGTAATAAAATAACTTAATAATAAAAAAACAATAAACTATTAAAATTAAAAACAAAACCGCAATAAAAGAATGGACAGAAGATGCAAAATTGACTTTTGTAACTTACAAAAAAGCACTCGCAGATGCAAGTACATTAGCACATTCAACCACAGACGGTAAACTGGTGCTCCACGTCGATGCAAGCAACTCAGCAGTAGGTGCAGAACTACACCACATACGAAATGGACAGATCGAACCTCTCGGTTTTTATTCAAAGCGTCTAACCGACACTCAAAAACGATACAGCACATACGATAGAGAATTGCTTGTCATCTACCAAGCCATTAAACACTTTGTGCACATGATCGAAGGTAGAAAATGCACAGTTTTGACGGATCACAAGCCTATCATATTTGTGTTTCAACAGAAACCTGAAAAGGCATCTCCAAGGCAGTTAAGGCATCTGGACAGTTCACGACAGACATACAACACATCGCCGGAAAAAATAACAACGTAACAGATTTACTTTCATGTATTAAAGAAATAAATGGCTGCCAACAGATTGATTTCAACAAGTTAGCTGAGAGCCAGAAAGACGACGCTGAATTAAAAAACCTGTTAACCAAAAATCAGACATCGTTGGAACTCAAGTGGATCAGCATGCCAAACTCTATGAATCCAATTGCATGCGATGTGTCAACTAAACGAGCGCGTCCCTGGGTTCCTCAAAGACATCGACAGCAAGTTTTCCGGGCGATACACAATCTGGGGCATCCAGGAAGTAAATCATCAATCAAACAAATATGTGAGCGTTTCGTTTGGCCAGGCATGAAAAAAGACATAACGAAGATGGTAAAATCTTGTCATCCATGCCAACGTACCAAGGTATCCAGATATAATCAAACAATACTTGGTAGTTTCAAGCTACCAGAGCAACGATTTTCTTCACTACATATCGATATCATAGGGCCATTACCAATGTCAAATGGATTCAGCTACTGTTTAACGGGCATTGATCGTTTTACCAGATGGGCAGTTGCTATCCCTATGGCTGATATTAATGCAAGCACAGTGGCGGCAACATTACTGGAGGGTTGGATCGCACATTACGGCGTGCCATCTGAAATAATAACCGACCAAGGTCGACAATTCGAGTCAAAATTATTCAATGAACCCACGAGATTAATTGGCACAAAACACAAAAACTTCATCAAGGCGACTCCTGCAGAAATGGTTTATGGCACGACACTTAGATTACCAGGTGAATTTATCGAAAGTCCCAGTAAAGACATG
>NC_051846.1:118888365-118894492 GCF_002237135.1 Teleopsis dalmanni | reverse complement strand
AAAAAATTTTTAAAAAATTGTTTGTGTAATGGCAAGCGCGCGTTGACAACGAGCGTTGATGTCTAATGGGCCCTTTACCAGTACTATGTCACCCTTGTTGTATGACTTTGGAACACTTTCTTTATTATGATACTGCAGCATGTTTCGCTGAACTTCTCTAAGTTGGACTGTTACTTCATTATCGAGACCCGTAGGTGCAGAATGAAAAATACTAACTGGGGTTTTATTAGTAGAAATATGGATAGTTCTATTATATTGAACTGTAGCTAAAAGAATTAGTTCCGTTGTATCATCTATTTCTTTATCGATTTTTAAACATCGAGCTATCTCACCTAAAGTGCTATGGAATCTCTCTACTTGACCATTTGATGTACTGTGAAGTGGTGGACCGTTCACTATATTGATATTAAAATAATTAAAAAGCATAGATTTGATCGTATTTGAATTAAACGAGCGTTCGTTGTCACAGTAAAAAGTTTTTGTTCCCGTAAAAAAATTTAAAACTTGTAGTAACTTTGGTTTAATATCTGTTATTGTCCGAGATTCAATCGGTTGTACGACAGCAAATTTGGAAAATTTATCAACGCATGTTAAATAGTGTTTAGAGTCTGTAGAGTAGATATCGATATGTAGTATCTGACATAATTGTGTAGAAATTGGAGTTTCTGAAATAGGATGCTAATATATTTGGCCTTTGAACATGTTTTACAATTTAAAGCTACTTCTTTAGCTAATTTATTCATCTTTGGGAAAAAATAATCACTCAGTATCTGCTTAACATTTTCTTGCGCAGCTCTATGTGCCCTATTATGTTCCGTTACAATGATTTCTTTTTGTTTATTCGGATCGAGGACATCAACGACAAATTGTTTGGTATACAGAAATTTGGTTGTTGGAAAAGTCTCTATTAATTTGTGTTGTATGTGTGCAACGATTGGTAGTTCGCAATGTACCGCATTCACTACATCTATATTCACTGCATCACATAATTCTTCGAAAAGGTTATTTTTATCACGAAAGTAAATGGTATGTCTAGTTTTTTTCCTAAACAATATAGTGGTATGTTTTGAAGAGTATTCCGACTCCATAATTATTATTTGATTCCGATAGCAATTGACTGGCTTATCGGTGGTTTCCATGGTGTAGGTTAATGATTCTTCACTATGAATAGTTGCATCTTCTGACCTTGAGTTATTGTCCAGCGCATTGATATGTTGTCGTGACAAAGCATCTGCCACGTTATTCTCTTTACCTGGTTTATAATGTAGCTTCGCATTATGTTCATCTATGAAAGCTTTCCATCGTTTGATTTTTGCATTTGTATTTCTATCAGAAACTGCGAAAGTTAGCGGCTGGTGGTCGGTAAATATATTCAAATTGCTAACACCATACAAGTAATTCCTTAAATTTTTTAGAGCTAAAAATTCTTTTTCGTTAGCTGCAAAATGCAGTTCTCCACCTTTCAAAGTTCTTGAAATCATGGTTATAGGTTTGCCGTCTTGTGATAAGACCGCTCCTAAACCGTAAGAAGAGGCATCTGTAGTTAAATCGAATGCTCTGTTAAAATCAGGATACCTAAGAATAACGTCTTCCGAAATTAAAATCTCTATTAATTTAGAGAATGCTTGAACTTGTTGGGCGTTTAATTGTATTTTGATTTTTTTTGACAGACTTGCCTTAACCTTACCATTTTCACCTTTTAAAATATCTGTTAATGGCCTAGCTATATTTGCGAAATCTTTAATAAAACACCTGTAATAACTTGCTAACCCAAGGAATGATCTCATTGCATATAGCGTGATGGGCTGTTCGAAATTCTTAATTGCTTCTATTTTTTCTGGGCATGTTTTTATACCGCCTCTTGATACAATAAAACCCAAATATTCAACTTCTGTTTTGAAAAAGTTTGATTTCTCAATCGAAACCCTCATGTTTGCATCGAAAAGAGCTTTTAAAACCCATTGAATATCTTGAACATGTTGTTCTTCTGATTTTGAAAAAATAATGACATCATCTACATAAACATGGCAGATTTTACCAATTTTCTCTCTGAGAACATCATCGATGGCCCTCTGAAAAATGCTTGGCGCGTTTTTGAGCCCGAATGGTAATCGACAGAACTCATATTTATCATTATTTACGGCGAACGCCGTTTTTTCTCTGTCGCTTTCCTTCAGTTCTATTTGATGAAACCCTGATTTAAGATCAAGGGTAGTGAAATATCGAGCTTCACCCATATTTGACAATATTACCATAACGTTAGGAATGGGATACTTGTCGTCAATTGTTTTGGTATTAAGCTTTCGATAATCTATGACTAAACGTTTTTTCTTATTACCTTCATTGTCAGTACCTTTTTTATCCACGACCCATATGGGGTTATTACAAGGTGACTTAGATGGTCTAATTATGCCATCAGCCAGTAATTGCTTTATTTCCTCATTTACAAAGCTTGCTACACCCATTGGGTATTGATACAATTTTGAATAAACCGGGTCTTGGTCCATAGTTCTGATCGTAGCAACGATGTTTGTATTGAAAGGAAGCTTTTCCCTAGGGTCTGCGAATGCATTTCTAAACTTTTTGATCATTTTTAAGAATGATTCCCTCACTGCTGCAGGAATTTCTTCTTTTTGGATTTTAAGTAAATTAACATCTTCACAGTCTAAAAATAAAATTTTTTCAACACCGAAATCGTATTGAATTATTTGTTGACGTAGATCTATTCTTGCATTTACCTTTGTTAAAAGGTCAAGACCGATAATCCCGTCAAAATTTGCCAGGTGTGGCAAAATAAAAAAATCTGAATTAATTCCGAAAATATTTAAATTATACTTCTCTACGATTTGGCTAAAGCCGTGAATCGATTTTACTAAAAATGGGGAAGACACCGGTTTGATGTCTTTCAATTCTGGTAACATTTTTATATAATTTTTTGAGGCACCTGTATCTATTAAAAGTCTTACGCTTCTCCCTGTGTTGCCTATGATTTTACAAATCCAAGGAAGAGCTGACTTTTCCCTTAAAAAATTAATCTCATTAAATTCATCAATATCAGAGACTTGAATGTGGGCTGTGTCGTTATAAATTTCATGGTTAAGTTGAGTAAGGTGGTTTATTTTCTGGAATTTGGGTCCCGTATTTCTATCTGACATAGGTGGTCTTTTAAGTTCTCTTTTGTTTTCCCCGAAACCAGTTCTTAATTGTGAGTTATTTCTATTTACGTTATTTTGAATATTTGTTGGCCTACGAAAATATGATGTGGAAGGATCCACATCCATTGGTTTAGCCTCGTTTAGATTTTCAAAGGGGGCGTTGTTTTTAAAAGCCTCATTATTTTTTTTATGAAAATGTGGGTTTTTTTGTTGACTGTAAGAATTGGGCCTATTTCCAAAATTGGTTTTAGATTTTAAAACCTCTTCGTCCCTATTAGCGATACTTATCGCAAAGATATAACGTGCATGATTTGCTTCTACTTCCTGCGCCAATGCCAAAGCTGATGGAAGATCGGTTGGTCGGGAAGCGAACAGAATATCGCAAAGTGGTTTTCTCAAACCAGAAATAAATACTCGAAGAGCATCTGCTCTATATTTTTCATTAATTATTTTTGCTACTTCGCCCTCATATGTTATTACAGCTTTATTCATTAAAAGTGTTAACTTTTTCTCCACCTCGTCGAAAAATTTTAAAACAGATAAATTTCCCTGCCTTAATGTCGACATTTCCTGCTCAATAAGATAAGCGACATTTCCTGCTTATCTGAGTAGGTGAAATCTAAACGCGCAATAATGGCTTTAAAATTTAACACTGTATTGAAGGATGCTAATACTGCGTCTGCGGAACCTCTAATTTTATTTCTTATGATAACTAAGGCTTGATAATGCCTTGAGCTACCCTCAAAGTTTTGAAACAACCTATATGCAGTATGCGCAGCTTGACGCCACGAAACATAATTACACTGTTGCCCATCAAATTCGGGCAAAGACTTCACCACATCGAGAGATTCCTCGCACTTTACGTTCGGATGTATCTCCGCTTCGCTAAAAACTTCTATAGGACACTCCGTCTTACATTCCACTAACTGCTTAGTAAGATCATTTATTTTTAAATCAAAATCCCGTTTTTGTGATACTAGTGCAGCTTCAATTGCAGCTTGAATTACTTTACCTAGCTGTTCAGCGTCCATTTTTAATTTAAAATTCAAAAATCTTTAGTTGTAATATATAATTGTTCAAATGACCAAAATCTAAAAAAAAGTTAACTGCAACAGAACCGTGTCACATATAATTAACTATATTGGTCCCTCCAGTTATAACACTGATCCAATTTAAGCTTATAAGTGGTTGTCTAATCCTCGTCGACAGTTTTAATAAATCATTTATTTATTTTATTCAAAATAATGATAAAAAATATAAAAAAATGAGCATCTCACTTACATGAATTGTTGTATAATTTATTAGTCGTAGAACTAATAGATAGATTATAGATTAATAGATATGATGTATTGCGATTTTTTCCGGGATGATGCACTGCTTGCTGTTTCACGGTAGCTACCTTTTTGTTGCTTCTTATTCTCTTTAATATTGTCAGATTTATTTTTTTAATTCATTGTATCGATTGATGCAATTTTTTTTAAATAAAATAACAATTCTATTTTATTACATTTTTTAAAAAATTTTGACTCGAAGTACTATGAATATAGTATACAGTTGTATATTTATATTTTATTTTTTTTTAATAAAGTCACACTTTTTTTTTTATTAGTTCTGAAAATAACTTGCTATTGTTTGATGCAGTTTTGTTTTTTAGAATTAAGTAACACTTTTTAATATTAATTCTAATAAGAATTCTATTTTATTATATTTTAAAAAATTTTGATACAAAGTACTGTAAATATAATGTACAGTTGTACATTTTTTTATAAAGTCAAACTTTTTTTGTATTATTAGTTCTGAGAATAACTAGCAATCGTTTGATGCATTTTTTTGTAGAATTACGTAACACTTTTTATTATTAATTCTAATAAGAATTCTATTGTATTATATTTTAAAAAATTTTGATTCAAAGTACTGTAAATATGAAGTTGTACATTTTTTTTAATAAAGTCACACTTTTTTTTTTATTAGTTCTGAAAATAACTTGCTATTGTTTGATGCAGTTTTGTTTTTTAGAATTAAGTAACACTTTTTTAATATTAATTCTAATAAGAATTCTATTTTATTATATCTTTTTTAAAAAATTTTGATTCAAAGTAGTTGTAAATATAATGTACAGTTGTACATTTTTTTATAAAGTCAAACTTTTTTTGTATTATTAGTTCTGAGAATAACTAGCTATCGTTTGATGCATTTTTTTATAGAATTAAGTAACACTTTTTATTATTAATTCTAATAAGAATTCTATTGTATTATATTATTTTAAAAAATTTTGATTCAAAGTAGTTATAAATATAATGTACAGTTGTATATTTTTTTGAAAAAGGTCACACTTTTTTTTATTATTAGTTCTGAAAATAACTTGCTATCGTTTGATGCAGTTTTTTTTAGAATTAAGTAACACTTTTTTAATATTAATTCTAATAAGAATTCTATTTTATTATATTTTTTTAAAAAATTTTGATTCAGAGTAGTTGTAAATATAATGTACAGTTGTATATTTTTTTTGAAAAAAGTCACACTTTTTGGTGTAATATTATCTTAGTCGTTAAAACGACTGTTTCCGTTGGGCGCCAATTAGGTTTTCTTGTTCCCCAGTCCAAAAAGAGAGGGAGTGGAGTGTTTATTATTTTCATATAATTACGATTGGAGATGATGTTCCAATCATTCACAAGTTTAACTTAATGTTATATTAACTACTAAAGCTTAATATTCTTAAACTTAACTACTAAAGCTTAATATTCTTAAACTTAATTAAGCTTAAGCTTAATATTCGATTCTCGAACAGAATCAAAATATTCAAGTTCCATAACTTATATATACATTATATTATTTTTATATTATATTTTGTACTGTATTACATTTATTTAAATTTATATGCGTACTGCTCACGTTTATTTGTTAATATGCAACTCAATGTTGACTTTCGTCAACCTTGCTTACTGCATACGGGAATTTTACATAGAGATAAA
>NC_051846.1:118866011-118888265 GCF_002237135.1 Teleopsis dalmanni | reverse complement strand
CAATTACTAATGATGGTGATTTGAGACTTCCAGCTCGCTCCTCTGAATCGACATCATGCTCGAAAGGTTGTTGCCAACGATCGGTAAAGTTATTGATATACGATGGTTGTATCGTAATGGACGTTTCATTTTCAAGAAACACTACATCCCGACTAATGATTATTGATTTTGAGTTTGTGTTGAATAGTCTATATGCTTTAGAAATAGAACTATAACCAACGAATATACACTCAAGTGCTTTTGCAGCAAATTTGCTCGTTCGCTTTTGCTTCGGTATGTGAGCTAAGGCTTTGCATCCAAATACACGCAAATGCTTTAAATTCTGCTTCTTATCTCACCAAAGTTCTTCAGGACTAGCTGCATTGGTGTTACGTGCAGTGCGATTAAGTACATACGTTGCAGTATTTGCGGCTTCTGCCCAAAACTTCTCATTCAGATTTGAATCCAATAGCATACACCATATTTGTTCCATCAACGTTCGATTCATATGTTCTGCCACACCATTTTGCGAAGGCATATATGGAGTAGTGGTCTGGTGTATAATTCAGCAAGGTATTTCTGGAATTTACCATTCACATATTCTGTCCCGTTGTCTGAGCGTAATATTTTTATATTTTTCGAGCATTGTTTTTCTACAACCTTTTTTAACATTATGAATTCTTCATATACATCGAATTTTGATTTAATAGGTATTATGTTACAAAAACTTTGCGTGTATAATCATCGACGAATGTAAGAATATAGCGTTTGCCAGAGAACGACGCCACCTGAAAGGGACCCATTATATCCGATTGTACTAATTCAAGAACATCTTGTGTCAAACTATTGCTATCATTGAACGGCGATCTAGCGAGTTTGCCTTTACCGCAAACGCCACATTTTTCCTTGCAAGGCGACTTGATCTTAACATCACAAGCTGTACCCGTTGCATCTTCAAGAATTCTACTGACATGTCCAAGCCTTCTATGCCATAATTTGTAATCACATGGCCACTATGTTTTCACATTCTTCATAGTTTAATTTATAAAGCCCATCAACTAAATTCGCCGACGCTATAAGAGTGTTATTTTTATTAAATATTTTACAATAGTTTTCTTCAAACACCACTTTCTTTCCACTTATTGCCATTTGACTCACTGATAAAATATTTGTGCATAGATTCGGAACATATTTCACATTTTTAACTGTGACTTTGCTTTTTTTATTGTCATTTATAAGTAACAGTTCTAAATCACTAACACATTCGACATTCAACTTGTTGTTGTCTGCAATTGTGATTTGTTTGTTTTCTATAGACAATTTATTTCGTAGAATTTTTTTATTGTGCGTTAAATGATTTGTTGCACCAGAATCAATATGCCAATCTGAATTATTTTTAACATTTGTGCACAGCGACGCTAGCAGACTTTGGTTGTTTTCTCTTTTTGTTTTAATTGGACAATTCTTAGCAAAATGACCAGGTAATTTACAGGCATGACAGCGAAACTTCTTTTTCTTCGATTTGTTGTTAATTGTACCAGTGTATAAAGCACTCTCTTCATTACTTTTCACATCAAATTTAGTGTCTTGCAATAAAATTGATTTAACAGAATCGACGGTTGGAACCTTTTTTGAATTTTCGACAGCAAATACCAGCGGTTTAAATTCATTTGGTAGTCCAGCTAATAATAATGATGCAATTAACTCGTCACCAAGCACAAGTCCAGCCGTTTTCACCTTTACTGATGTGAGTACCATAGCATTTATATATTCCTGTATTGATCGAAAGTTCGACAACTTCAGTTGCACCAGTTGCTTAAGCAACTCAACCTTTCTGGTCAAACCTTTGTCTTCATATGCTTCCATTAAGCTATCCCAGGCTTCTTTTCAGCAATAATTCCAAAGTTACTTGGGTCAATCATTAAATATAATTCAGCAATTGCGCGGGAATCAGTCTCCTTAACAGCAACAGTTCAATTCTCACTTACGCCTGCTTCAACAACAACAATTAGCAAAAAAGACACTATTATTAATTATACTAGTTATATCCGTACACACCGTGGCCTGTTGTGTACAAATAATAACCTGTTACAAATAATAGTTAAAGCAGCAGCAAAACACGTGTTGCAGATTCGGTAGTAAAAACGGAAATAAAAACTTTATTAATATGACTTTAGAACATTGTACAGTATTTATGCAAGGTTGCATTATACAATATTTATGCATGGTTGCATTTCTATAAATTATATCCAATACATAATATTCCTTAAAAAAAACAACAATTATCGGTTGCAGCTCTTCATCGCTCCATGTGAGTACATTATATTCCACCGCATTTTAGAACATTTTGTCGTTGCATGCAGTTCAATTTCAGGAATTATATACCAAACTAGCGAACCGCACTCGAAACGGGTGTATTCACGACAAAAATCACTTTCTTAATGAGTTAATAAAATTGTATTAATATATTTTTATTGAAAATTCTATAATATAAACAAACGAAGAAAAAAACCACCACCGGAAACAAATTACGATAACACACAGGTACCGGTTTTATGCAAAATTACTGGAATTCTTTAAACCACACTAATTAATTGCATTAAAGATTTACTCATTTTTATTTTACGTCACATTGTTTTTATTTAATTAAATTTATTATTTTATTTTAAACAAAAAAAAAAATTTTTTTACGAGAAAGAATATAACATAAACCCGAGATGTAAACAAAACATAAAACACGGCAAAAGCGCACGAAAACATAAGTACACGAGAACACAAAAAGCACGCGAAATCACAATAGCACAAAAATTACACTCGAAAACAACTACCAACAGAATATTACATGTAACCAGAAAGATCAACGTACCAGTAAATGTACCAGTACGGTACACCGAAAAGCTCCGATCGTTTCGATGTAAAAGTACGTACATTTCATGCGATCGACGACGTGTGTTTTTACTTTGTAAGGGACAAGTACGCTGGCTCATTCAGCCTACTGGTTAATTAAACCAAAACCTGGCTCATTGAGTCAAATTATTATTTGTTGTCCTGGCTCATTCAGCCAAATTATTGTTTGTTATCCTGGTTTATTTAGCCAAATTATTGTTTATTGTCCTAGTTCATTCAGCCAAATCATTATTTATTATCCTCGTTCATTCAGCCAAATTATTTTACTAACCTGGTTTATTGAACTAATTGATTAAATCTTTTTCATAGAGTTTCCGTCATTTTGAAGGAGAAGAGGGTCGCAGGGCAATACGCATTCTTGCCAGGAACCAACCAGTTCATCGCTTACAATAAGGATCTTGTGCTGCTTTCAGTCTGTTAATTCGTGTGTGCATGTGCTATTGTTTATAAAAATAATTTTGAATTTTAAGTAATTAATTCTTTTTTCAATTTTTTAATTATAAGTGAATAAGGAAAACATTTGACAATATTGTAAAACTTCATATATTGTTCAGTACTCTGTCCCAGCGAATATAAATTTTATTATATGGCCGTGCAGGACGGCTGAGAAACCCCAGCAAAATTCTGTATTTAAACGCACCCGAAAAAGTGTCGTTACAAGTTTTATACAGTTTTAGTGAAAATGCGATTTCCCAAAAATTTGGCCAACTTAACCATTTCTGATTTTTTTTAAAGCTTAGAATACTATTATTCGTTATGTTTCAATTTCAATTTTATTTATTAATAAAATTTTATAAATGAAATTGCACAACAATTTTTTAACAGCCATTTTCACTTCTATCTTTGATATCCAAAAAAGTTACTTCGAGTTTGACCCCAGAAATCACTAAAATATTCTTCAAAATATGACTTCAAATAAATCTCATATATTTTAACAATAAATTCAATAAGTAACAATAAAAGATCATTTATAAATATTTAATTTATTTATATTTCAAACTTCAACCAAATCGGTTGAAAAACAACGAAGTTATAACACATTATATTCAAACGCATGATCCGCAAATGTTCATATTTTAAACATGCAATAGCTGAAGTGTCAACAGCGGCTGCTATGAGTAATTTCGTAACGAAAAGTGATGTTTTATATTTAATTTATAATTTTAATTCAAATATTTATTTTTATAATTTTAATTTATATATATTTTCATATGTAATATTTTATTTAATATTTTAAATCTTTTGTTTGAAATATTTTAGTAATAAATTTTTCGTAGGTGCACATGCAATTAATATTTAAAATAAATTATCCCTTGTAATTTAATGTTTGGTTAATTATATATTTTTGGTAGCCCAAGGTTATTAATATTTTAATTCTTCTTAATAACATGTTTTAGAAATTAAAAATTTTTACCTATGTAGAAAATACAAATATTTAAAATAAAAGATACAATTCATTCATATTTGCAAAGCATCGCATGCTAACGACAAATCATGCGTGCATTTAAACGATGTTTACGCTTCTACTTCTCAAAATAAATAAAATTTTGCATGCCGACAAAATCCGACTGTATACGTAAAAACAGTAGCGTATTTGAAGAATTATCAAAATTATTTGATTTTCTTGAACGCATTTTTTAAAATTTCAAATGTTACTATTACGCAATTTCGCATTTCACAAAAAAGCACCAAAAAAAATTCTCACTTACATATACGCGCATAAAGGGATGAAAGCCAAAACATCGTTTAAATGCATGTATGATTTTATTTTCTAGTATATTTGTTGCTTTTTCTGAGGAGTGTTTAAAAAATTGTTGAAAATTTTGATACCAGCGGGTGATGCTGTCTAATGGGTCCTTAAGATGATGACTTATATTTCTTTTATTAGGAATATAACCACTTGTGAAAATAGTTTGTAATGAATAATATTCCAGTTGTTATAATTGAAATATAATTATTACGTGGTATATACTAAATTCGTCGATAATGTTGTAACCATCGCAAATGTGACTTAAAATACATTAAAATTGCATGTACAGCAAATACTATAGCTGTCATTACTCGGCGACTTGTAGCGTAACGTGCATTGCATTATGCGTTGTTTACTGTGTAAAATGTCAAAATCAGTCATAAAATTTAACTTACGATTTATTTTAAAATAAAATAATATAAATAAATAAATTCTGCCATATTAAAAGAAATAAAACAAATAAATAGAACAAGTGAAATTTTTGTGGTAGTAACAAGTTGTAATAATACTCGCTGAATATATCTTATCAAAAATCTTAAGTCCAGATTTGGGTAATCACAGCACAAATTATTATGCAGTTATTGTTTTTGTAGTAATCCCTGAAGATCTGTTGACCAATTTTATGTGGTCAATAATATGACAATATTCTCCACGGGTTAGGATATTGTTGGGTAAAAAAAAAGGAAAGCTATTACACTAGGTCTCGCTTGTGTAAATTCAGCCAAATAACTCAATATTGCTTTTTTTTGCAGCGAAATATCGCAATTAAAACTGAATAACTAAATAAAATCTTTGGACACGATTAAAAAATAAAAAACTAAAATTAGATAACAAAATTCCTAATAAGAGATTCATTAAGTATCAGGTGTTTTTTTAGCTGCATGAGAACTGTCGATGTCGATAACTATGGTTTGATAGCTGAGAATGTCAAACTGTGTTGACATTTCTGTTCAGTAAGGTTTGACAATTCATCATAAATTGTTTAACGCTAGAACAACGCGTTCAAGCACATTGTCCATTTTGCGGTCATTTTTAATATTAAGTGAGTAACGAATTTGTGCAGTTATTAATAGTTTTGGTACTAATTTTAATCTTCTAACAAATTAATTTTAATCTTTAATCTCTATTCAAAATCATCACCAAGACGAAGAATTGTGCGTACCGAAGAGAATATTGCTGCTGTACAGCCTCCTGCTGTTTCGCAGGTGGCGGATAGCGAAAGCCTCCCAGTAATAGGTGGTAGGAGGGAAATGAAATACCTCCCGCGGACTAAACAGCCAGGAGATGGTAAACTTCGTAATAAACCCCCACTGTAAGCTTTCCGAAGGTAGAATCGATGAAAGGTTACAGATGGTGCTGAGGAATGGCAGCTGGTTTCTCAGTATCATGTAAAGGCAGAGGTTGAGACAACTGGTATGGTTATACATGAATTAGCAGATAGCGCTAATTCATACTCAGTTTGGTTTTCGCAAAGGGCATGGTATTAGAGCAGCCTTGTATGGAATACGGGTGCTAATAGAACGTTGTCGTGACTTTAACAGAGATGTATTTTTATATTGATTGATTTTGAAAAAACTTTCGACACTATCGAACATGGCAAAATCATAGAAATTCTGAAGCATTGCAAATTAGTTGAAAAGGATATCCGAAAAATAGCAAACTTACTCTGGAAACAGTACGCAAATGTTTCAATTGATAATTACTTCACGCAAGAAGTAGAAATAAAGCACGGGGTTCGCCAAGGGTGCATTCTGTCACCATTATCACCATTACAATACCACCTAGATCAGAGATAATTCATTCAATTAAAATAGAAATTCCAGAAGATAGTATTATTTGCAGTAAAGAAATAATAAAAGATGTATTTATCGCAAATACGATAATTCCACAACATGGAATAAAACATATAAGAATCTTAAATATCTCTAATAAAGAAAAAATCATTGAAAAATTTTCAAAATCGGATTTAGAAATAATACCTTTAAGACATTTCAATATAATCTCAAACAATAAACTCAAACATTCCAATGAACGTTGGAATAAACTTAAAAACTTACTTAAATTAGATAATGAAGACAGTAATGCATGCAAATCCATAGAAGAAATTTGCAAGAATTTTCAAGATATATTCCATATTGAAGGAGACAAATTAACTACCAATAATTTCTACAAACAACATTTACAAACGATTGATAACTCTCCTGTTTATATAAAGAATTATAGACTTCCACAATCCCAACAGCAAGAAATAAACGATCAAGTAAAAGATTTATTAAAAACGAATGTTATTGAACCATCCACAAGTCCATATAACTCTGCACTTTTAGTTGTACCAAAACATAGTACTGATGATAAAAAACAATGGAGACTTGTAGTAGACTACAGGCAACTAAATAAAAAATTGATTAGTGATAAATTTCCACTTACACAATTAGAAGACGTACTAGACAGGATAGGAAGAGCTAAATACTTTTCAACATTGGATATGACAAGTTCGTTCCATCAAATAGAATTAGAAAAAGACTCCAGACCATTGACAGCATTTTCCACTAGTAATGGACATTATCAATTCAAAAGATTACCTTTCGGTTTGAAAATATCCTCCAATAGTTTTCAAAGAATGCTTACAATAGCACTCTCAGGTTTAGACTCTAGTGCATTTTTGTACGTAGATGATATCATTATATTTGGTTGCTCTTTGCAACATCACAACTCCAATCTAATCAAAGTTTTTGAACGCTTAAGAAGCTACAATTTAAAATTAAACCCAAAGAAATGCAATTTTGTGAAACCCGAAGTAATTTACTTAGGACATTTAATCACTAAAGAAGGTGTAACTGCAGATCCAAATAAATGTAAAGTAGTAAATGAATACCCAATACCAGCAAATGCCGATGAAGTTAGACGATTCGTAGCATTTTGCAATTACTATAGAAGATTTGTAAAAGACTTTGCAAAAATTGCAAAACCATTAAATGAACTTTTGAAAAAAAATAAACAATTCATTTGGTCCGAAGATTGTAAATTAGCATTTGATAAATTAAGAATGTCAATAGTAATTCCTCCAATACTACAGTACCCAGATTTTACTAAAGAATTTATACTCACTACAGACGCATTAAATTATGCGTTAGGAGCAGTTTTATCCCAAGGAGACATTGGAAACGATCTACCAATATCGTATGCCAGCCGTTCTCTTAATAAACACGAGTTAAATAAACCGATTATAGAAAAAGAACTTTTAGCAATACACTGGGGAATTAACCATTTTAGACCATATTTATATGGAAGAAAGTTTACAGTAGTAACAGACCACAGACCTTTAGTATCACTATTTTCACACAAAAACCCTTCGTCGAAGTTAACAAGAATAAGAGTAGATCTAATGGATTATGATTTTAACATAATTTTTAAACAAGGAAAAATGAATACAAATACTGATGCATTATCCAGAATCAGAATGGATTCGGATACACTTAAAGAAATGATTCCGAAAAATATTAATATTGTGACCAGAAGTAAAACGAAAACGAATAATGAAATGAATAAAGAAGAAAACGTAATCAAGCAGAATCAGAGTACAAATTACTCAGGGAATGGCCAACTCTACATGTGGAATTATATTTCGATTTCTGATATTAGAAGATTACCTATATTAAAATTTGAGCTCAATAAAGAAGAGAATAAGAAAAGTTTGCCAATTATAAAAATTGAGAAAAATATTGTTAAAGTACAGTGTAGCAATAAGCCCAACTTGATTTTAGAATCAGTCCTGGATACGCTCACAAAAGTATTAAACAAAAATAATCTCAGTAAAGTAGCATTATGTACAAAAGATATAGTATTCGAATACATTGATGAAAAACGATTAATGAAAATATTTAATAGCATGCAAAAAGAAATAAAGAAAAAAGGTCAGCAAACACCTATAAATATATTATTATATAATCCACCAAGGAATGTCGTGGATAAATCGGAACAGATTGAATTAATAAAGAATTACCATACAAGTATTCACGGAGGTCACACCGGAATAAGAAGAACTATAGCTAAATTAAAACAGAAATACGTATGGAAAGGAATGAATAAAATGATAAAAGATTATATTTTAAAATGTGCATCATGTAATAAGAATAAAATAGTAAGACATCATAAAGAAAAATTTGTCGTAACTAACACTCCAACTTCACCGTTTGAAGTAATACAGATGGACACTGTAGGTCCACTAAGAATATCTAATGGGTTCAGATACATTCTCACTATACAATGCGAATTAACTAAATATGTAGTCGCATTTCCTATACAGACAAAAGAAGCTCAAGAGATAGCAAAAGTCATGGTAGAAAAATTTATATTTAGATATGGTAATGTTAAGAAAATAAAAACAGATAGAGGTACAGAATTCCTCAATGAATTAATAAATGATATATGTAAGTTATTAGGTATAGAACATTTAAAATCCACTGCTTATCATCACGAAACATTAGGTTCTATAGAAAGAAACCATAGAGTATTAAACGAATATATGTTATCGTTTACAAACAATTTTGATTGGGATACTTGGATCCCATATTACACATTTTCATATAATATTACACCTATATTGTGTAACAAATTATTCACCTTTCGAATTAGTATATGGTAGAGTCGCGAATCTTCCAAACGAAATAATAGAAGGTAGAAAATTTTATAATTATGACTCTTACGTTACTGAGTTAAAAACAAAACTACAGTATGCGCATAAAGCAGTAAATGAGATATTAATAAAAGAATGAGAATCCATATCATGGTCCATATAAGATAGTTGATAGAAATGGTGTAAATTCCACTATAGAAATTAATGATAAAATAAAGATAGTTCATAATAATAGATTAAAGAAAAATTTACAAACAATATAAATGTTATAAGAAAATAAAAATTATTTTTATTACATTTATTTGTAAGATTATTTTTAAGAAATAAAAATTGTCAATGTCAAGTTTTAAAAATTCAAATTATCATAAAAAATTTTCTTTATTGTACAAATAAAATTTTTTTTTAAAAGGGTAGAGGTGTTGTGTATAGCGCAACTATGAAAATGTAAACAAAAACAAATAATAAATTATGTCATGTATTTTTGAAAGTGCTTATGCACAAATTATTTTATATTAACTAATGTAATGCGATCGCACACGGAAGAACCACCGCAATGCAAGTAGAATATTTGGTCATAGCAAGTATGCAATTGCTATTTGACACTTTTCTTTTCTGTGCTACTATTCTGCACTTGTCGATATGACACACTTGAATGTGTCATAATATTTTCTAAGCATTGACGTGGGTCAACCTTTTTAGTGCCGCCGCAATTAAAATTATCAGGAAAATATTTGTAAATCATTGTAAAGCATTGTAAAACATTTTTGCATAAATAGATTGGAAAATTGTAATAAAATTCAGATTTTAAACTGAGCTCAAACAGCTTACACAAAGTCTCAAAATTATTTTTGTCTCGGCATTCTTGGATGCCTAATAATGTGCAGATTTCTTCCTGCTAATCCTAATGAGAAGAAACTAATAAATTCGAAAATAAAAATCTTATAAAGATAACAACAAAAATAATAATAAATAATAAATTTTGAATATGAAAACAAAATTATTATTACAAGTGATTAAGTTAATTTATGGTTAAATGGCCACGTCAATAAACATAATTTCATATATGGAGCAAAGATAATCCTCAAGACGTTAACGAATCACCATCATATCCATTGAAATTAAGTGTTATATATATGGTGGGACGTTGGGACAGCGCACTGTCCAACAAATGGCCCCACTGAAGTGAAGGATTAGTCGAAGTAGACCACGAAACTACTTGCATCCTTTTTCGTCCTTCGATTCTCGGATGTTGTTATTGAGTTAAAGCTGGAGTGGCTTCCGTTCGCATAATTACATCTTTTGTTAATGCAAGCATCTCATTTAGCTTGAGGTTTCCTGCCAAGTCGTCACCAACCCAATGGTGTCCCAAGACAGTCTTCCTCCTACTTGCCAGTGCTGGACATTGGTACAATATATGCACCGCTGTCTAGACATAGTCAGCAAGTGTCTTCCTCAGCAAGAGTTATCTTTTTGAGGTGATACTTGAAGTTGCCATGTCCAGTAATTAGTGAGGTCAGCCAGCTTAGAGTGCACCGCGAATAGATAAGCACTTTGATCGCTTCTCTGGCCCACGGTTT
Organism: Teleopsis dalmanni; assembly: GCF_002237135.1. Lineage (NCBI taxonomy): Eukaryota > Metazoa > Arthropoda > Insecta > Diptera > Diopsidae > Teleopsis > Teleopsis dalmanni. Next base: position 118,877,416 of record NC_051846.1, on the reverse strand, counting down.
AGGTAACATGAGTTTGGTCTGTCTACAAGTGCTCAGCTCTCTCCATTTATTAAGATGAAGTGAGATTATCTACTTATAGACATAGGCTGCCGTCATGCTGTACCCCAATGGTATTCTGGGTTCCGGGCCACAGAAATTATGGCTCGATCCTTGCTTTGCAAGTTCATCTGCCTTCTCGCTTTGCTCAATACCGATGTGTCCTTTAACCCACATGATCGTCACCTCATTTCCATGAGCACATTCCATGAGCTTCGTTACACATTCTTGTACTAAGCTGTTAGTTATGTATGTCTTTTGCATGCTTTTGATAACTGCTTGGTTGTCCAGTGCTATCAGAATCTTTTTCTGATATACCTGACAATCCAATAGGTGATCCAGAGCATGTGAGACCGTCATAAGTTCCGCTTGATAGACGGAAACATATATTCCTAGATGTAGAGTGCACGTTAGATTTAGCTCTTTCGAGTAAACCCCAGCACCAGCTCTGCCATCCATTAAGGAGCCATCGGTAAATATGCAAATGTCATTCCTTCCACATTTATTATGTATAGTGTCTGATTTCGTGGCATTGATGGCCAGGCCTTGTTCCCTACACTATTTTTCGACGCATTTGAGAGCACCTCTCATCACGTTTCTAATGGTGTCTGGGAACTTGCCATTCACCATCAGTGCTATATCGTCCGCATACCCAATTGTTTGTATGCCTTTGAAGTCAAGCTGTTGAAGTAGAGAGTCTATGGTCACGTTCCACAGAAATGGTGAAAGCACCCCTCCCTGTGGGCAGCCTCTGACTGTTCTGCCCCTCAGTCTATGTCTTCCATTTTGTAGGTTTACTGCTCTTTGCCTTAACATGAAATCTATCCATCCAATAATGAGTGAACCGACGTCTCGGTCAGCTAGAGCAGATTTTAATTTATCAAAGCTTACTTTGTCAAAGGCTCCTTCGATGTACATCATGATGGCCATCGAAATGCCTCCTGAAGTCAGCTCTCTCTCAGCTGTCCTCACGACTTCGTGCAGGGCAGTCTCTGTGGATCTCCCCACCCTATAGGCATTTTGACATCTGCTTAAAGGATATTTCATTAGCGTGGTGCATTCTAGGTAGTCCACTATTACCTTTTCCATAGCTTTAAGCATGAAAGAGGTAAGGCTAACTGGCCTGAATGACTTTGCTTCTGTGTAATCCTTTTTTCCTGGCTTTGGTAGAAAAGTCACCTTTGACTCTCTCCAAGCCTTAGGGACGTGCCTTGTTGCCAGTGACGTCCTGAATATCTCCGTGAGCCTAACTGCGAGCAGGTCAATTCCCCATCGCAGGAGTGCTGGAAATATGCCATCCAACCCCGGTGACTTAAATGGAGCGAATGTAAAATGGCATTCCTAACTGCATTTATGATCACTATCCGTTCTGCATCAAATCTTTCCTCTCTGTTCATTTCCCTTTTGTGAGAGGGCCAGTGATCATCAAATTTGAAATTTCCTGGAAAATGGATCTCCATGAGAGTACTCAATGACTCACCTACTGTCTCCGTCATTGTACCATCCTTCTTTCGGATTAAACCAAGTCTTGAGACCGGATCTTTGGTGACCATCTTTTGTAACCGACTTACTTCAGAGGTCCCCTTCATGCTCGAACAGAAATTCCGCCACGACTCCCGTTTCCGGTTGCGTAGTGCTTTCTTAAATTCACGCTTTTTGGCCTTATACAGGTCCCATGATACGGAGTTCTTCTCCCTCATGTATTTATTAAAGGCTTTCCTTGTCTCCTTTTTATTACATCAAGATCCTGACTCCACCAAGGTATCGACGACTTTTCTGCAATGCTGGTTTGGGGATAAGCGTTTTCGAATGCATTAATCATCGCAGCAGTAATTGCTTTGACTTCTGTCTCTACATTCCATGTGGTCTTGAGTTTCCTCAGCGGCCTGTTTTGTAATAATTCTGTCAACAACGTCAAGTAAGTTACCAGATTAGTATTAGTAGGAATTCTTACTAGCCTGTGACTATTAGTGCGTTTCGGACGACAGAGTATTTCAAAGTGTATAGCCTGATGATCCGACATTGTTAGTCTATCAGCGACCTTCCATTTCTCAATTTTCTGTGTCATTGCGCCTGAGCACAGGGTTAGGTCAATAACTTCTGACCTTCGTGCGTCAACAAAGGTAGGTTCTAACCCCCTGTTTACAATCATCAGATTGTATTTTTCAACAAACTCGAAGAGAGATTCCCCTCTGTTGTTACTATCGCTGCTACCCCACACAATGTTGTGTGCGTTCGCATCACATCCTATGACAATTTCTAGCCTTTTCGTCCTACAATACTCCATCAGTCTGATTACCTCCTGACTGGGAGGTGGTTCAGTAGAGTCATATGGTAGATAGGCTGACACCACGATAAAGGTATTTGCATCACTCCCTATTCTTACCGCAGTAAGATTTGGTGAGCATAGATGAGGCAATTGGATGCATTGTATCCCCTTCCTCGCCATTATGCATGTCCTTATTTTACCAGCTGCCTGTGGAAAGAACAGCGTGGCAACTGATGTACCAAGTCCCTTAATAGCGTTTTGAACAATCCAGGGCTCTTGAATCAGTAGTATGTCCAACTTTTCTTCGTCAAAGTGTCGTAGGATCATTGCTGATGCTGCTTTACTGTGATGAATATTCAGTTGTTCAACCTTTATGTTTTTCTGGTAATTAAATTAAGTGTTAGGTGCAGTTTATACGCTGGTGCCATTATCGGTCCTTATTCTTTTCGAAATGAAAAAGGAGCTGACGTTACAATGAATGGCGATCGCTATCGAGCCATGATGATTAAATTTTTTTTCCAAAAATTAATCAGTTAAACATCGACGACATTTGGTTCCACATTTGGTTTATTGCAAAATTAATTTTGTAACAACTTTATTTCCAGAAATGGTGCTGTTAACTGGCCCCTTCATTTGTGTAGTTCAACGTCTGTCAATAACTTTTTAATTTTTGTTTATAAACTGAAGCAATTTTAAATAAAGTTCAGAGAAAAAATAATCAATAACACTAGTTAACAAGTAACACTAGTTTACAGTCAAATATTTCCACAGACAAAAGATTTGTCTCATTAGGTAAGTTTCATAGGTAAGTTGGTTAAAATAAACAAATTTAGGTTATTTAAAATTAATTATTTTCAGATAAAAATGGAAGACAGAGCACCAGCAACTAATAGGAAATGTTAGAGCCGTACAAGGAGTGGACAAAGCGGGAAGAACTCCAAATAATATAATTTTTGCAGGAGGAAGTAGAATTTATATATTATATGTTAATAGCTTTAGTCAAAATATTAAAAGCACTATTTTCAATTAAAATATCTATACGTTTTTGTATTTCACTTGTTTGCGGCATTGTTATACTTTTAGTTTTCTTTGCTTAATGTGATACGGCTGCAAAAACAGCTGATTCAGTTTGATGATGTAATTCTGCAACAGAGGTGTTCTCGCACTCTTGCAGTTGTTGCATAGCATTCTTGCATTTCGTGCTCCTTGTAAGGGTCAGTGAATACCCTTAATAAGTAATATTTATTACGATTTGAAAAGAAAAAGTCGCGTATGGAATATGAAATTTTGACTGAGTAACCAAAATAAGATTCGCAATTTGAGATCGAAGACTTTACGCTTTTTGAATATGTGTATTTTGCAGGTAAGTTTAGTATTCAGATGTATACCCACATCTTTTGTTCTTACCAGTGTTTGTATTATGTACGTTTTGTTGTTTCATTTGTTTATTTTATTTTCGTAGTCAAAAATAATTGCTAATATAGTCACAGCAATTCAAACCCTGGTTTCTACAACTTGTGGTAATTGGGCATTGTTTATGAAAACAGACGGGCAGGTATATCGTTTTATAGTAAATGTTACCTGGACAGATTTTGTTTCTTTTCGATTGATACGCCAATTTTTCATCCAAAGAGCAGAATTGTTTAGCCAGGTTTGTATTTTGGTGGAAGCAAGATTGGATCACTGTAAACTGATGACACAGCTGTGTCGTCTGCAAATGTGCCGATGACACTGTAACTGGTAAAGGGAAATATATAGAAAATAAAGTCCCATTATGCTACCTTGAGGTACTCTTGCTCCTGTATCTGTAAGAGTTCTGTACTTGCATTACTATGCTAAAAGATAAGGAGCCTCGACGTGAGGTATACTTTATTAAATATGGAAAAATTTAGGGGTAGATTCAGTTTTAGTTTGAAAACAAGACCGTCATGCCATACTCGATCGCAATATTTCTTATCATCTAATAAGTCTATAAATTTGTTCTATTGTGCTATGTTTTTGGCGAAAACCGAACTGATGGTCAAAGATTGAGTGAGATATAAAAGTGAAAAAGATAAAGAGTAAACAAGTAAATATTAAACCATATTTCATTTGCGCAGATTTACTAAAAATTATTTAATAAAATTTATCAAAAATTTGTCAAAATTTTTGCTTTTGCAAAAATACGTTCGGTTAATTCTGTGTTTTTTTATTGTTTTTCACACATGTAAGCTTCTAATAGAGACAGCATTAAATTCCTAAGCGAACATAGTGTTGCAAAACAATTAAACTATTACACAATTTATTTAATTATATATCATGTAATTGTGAAATATTAAATAATCAAATACTATATTATTGTCAATATGTAAGAACGTTACAAATGTCGTGAAAATATCTGCGGAGAAACTCGATTAGTATGCTCGGGTGTATATGGCAAAGCATATCACAGAGCTACCAAATGTTCTGGCGTAGAGTAATTTAATATTAATTGTTTAAATAATCTTCTAATTCATTTTATGTGCGAAGACTGTATGCAATATGTTCACAATGTCGATTTTGATCTTAGAAAAATAAATGAAAATATGGGCAAAACTAATAACCACATATCTTAAACAATATAAAAATGAATTTAAAGATGCATTATACATATATATCATACATTAATATTGTTGAGCTCAGAGAAATTTTTTTTTTATTTAACTATATATCTTTATTGAATCGCTTTAAATTAAAGCCTAACAATAAGTTTTAGAATCTTAAAGACTAATAACATTACATTACAAATTATTTTATATAAACATACTATAATGATATATATTATTTGCCAAACATCTAAATTAAATCGTACAACCGTTTTGTTTATTTATTTGTTCATACAAAATTAATTACTTCCATTTCTACACCTCCGACAACCGCACGCAATCATAGATATTACCCAACTAACTAACAAACAGAACAAATAGTAGTATTATTTTAAGGGGCCTCTGAATAAGTAGCCAGGGCTTATTTACTAGATATCACGGTGTATAAGTTGAATTAATCAGGATGATCATTAGGAAAGTAGGATGGCGGGTCTATCGCTTCGTTTTAGTCTAGAGGAAGTAGTCATATTAGTAAGAGGTCTAGCCAGCGGATTTACGTGGTTTTCAAGATTAGAAATATGTTTCTGCCTTATTCTCTCGAATTGGACTTTAACCATCGGAACTATTAAATCGAAATGTATGTTTTCATTTCTGATATACCAGGGTGCACCAATTATCATTCTTCACATCTTTGCTTGAGCTTGTGGCGGTTGCATATTCACATTAATGTTAAAAATGATATAGGTTGGCCATGCAAACACGGACAAGTAAATTATTGAAAATAATATGAGTTGGCCTTAAAAGAAAATTTTTAGAAACTAATAATATTTTTTATTGAGTAAAAATAAGGATGTCATTCTTTTGACGGTTTTGGGAAATCTAAAAATAAAACAACAGACACGTGTAATTTCAACACACAAAATTTAGTAATTATTTCTTGCTTTAATAAATAAATAAAGAATTAAATTAAGTAGGATAAGCCTACAATTGGTGACCCCGACGTGATTCAAAATGTCGCAAGTCGAAGCAAACAACAATAGCGAACTGAATAGAAATAACATTCCTGCAGATAATAATGTATCAAATGATTACAGAAACGAACAACCTCGAGGTGACATTTGTCGTATCGGAATCAAGGCACCAGCATTCTGTAAGAGGGATGCAGACCTCTACTTCATCCAGATGGAGTCCCAATTCAGAAACGCAGGAATCAGAACTGACCAAACCAAATATGATCATGTAGTCGGTGGTCTTGACAGCGCTACTTTAAGAAATATCGCGGACATTGTTCGTGCTTCCCCTGCTGTAGAAAAATACGAAGCGGTTAAGAAGCGATTAATTCAAGACTTTGCAGACTTCGAAAATCGAAAACTGCAGGAGTGCCAGTTAGGTGATGGCCAGCCAACACATTTGTTGCACACCATGCGAGATTTAGCCAGCGGCGCCATGAATGATGGAGCAATAAAATAATTGTGGCTGAATCGTTTGCCTGAAGCAGTGCGAGCAGTCGTTTCAATTTCGGAGGCTGACTTGGACAAATGTATTTCATCAGTGGCGGCCGATGAAGTCCAATTTGTAAATACGTCTAGCCGCCTGTTCATCACGGATCGAAACACACAATTCAAGTTTCTGATAGATACTGGAGCTGATCTCTCACCAGTGTCTCGATTCAAAAACTCCAACCTACAATCAACATCGCGATCATTGTATGCAGCGAATGGTTCGGCTATTCCAACCTACGGTAACAAGTTGTTATCAATGAACTTGGGCCTTCGTAGGAAGTTTGATTGGAATTTTATAATCGCCAATGTTTCAAAACCAATTTTGGGTGCCGATTTCTTGAAACATTTCGGTCTTGTGGTAAATGTAAAACGTAGATGCCTGAGCGATACGCAAACAAAGTTGAGTACCCAATGTGCATCGGAACACACTGGATATGAGCCAGTCTTTTTCATTCAGAATGACCACAAATTCAAAGAGCTTCTAAACTCATTCAAGGAGGTGGCAATACCCGTTTCATACAATTACAATAACGAGCCTATGACTACGGTTCGCCACCAGATTATCACCACTGGTCAGCCTATTTTTTCGCGTGCACGGCGGCAAAATCCGCAAAAACTGCAAGCAGCCAAGCAGGAGTTCGAGTATATGTTGAAGCAAGGAATTTGTAGACCACACATGCAAGATTTCACGCATTCGCTAAATGGAAAACGCATTTTTACAACATCAGATTTAGAAAAGGCGCACTTTAATATACCGGTTGCTGAAGGGGATAGAGAAAAAACAGCAATAATTACACCTTTCGCCCTGTACGAATTTAATGTGATGACTTTTGGACTTTGTAATGCAGCACAATCATTTCAAAGGTTCATGGATCAAGTTCTTTTCAGATTTAACTTTGCCATATGTTATATTGATGATATTTGCATCGCATCCGATAACATAGACGAGCACATACAACATGTGCGCAGCGTGCTACAACGTCTTCAGGAACATGGTTTGAAAATAAACATTGCAAAATGTGTGTTCGCAGAGGAAGAAGTAACATTCCTTGGTCATCTCATTAATCATAAAGGAATTCGTCCCCCAGGCAAGAAAATTGAGACGATTGCAAATTTTCCAAAACCAAAGGTAGTGCATGAGCAACGGCGATTCATTGCAATTATCAATTTTTATCGACGTTTTATTCCAAAAGCGGCGGAGATCCAGGGACGGCTTCAGAACTTAATTAAGGGTAACAAAAAACAGGACAAAACTGTTATTGAATGGACCGCGGTTGCAGATAACGCATTTGCGGAATACAAAGAAGCCTTAATTAATGCAACAACAATCGTTCATCCAATTCCAGACGTAAACCTTGTACTTCACGTGGATGCCAGTAACGTAGCTGTTGGCGCTGCATTAAATCAAATCAATAACCGACAACTCGAGCCTTTGAGGTTTTACTCAAAACGGTTGACGAATACTCAAGCCAAGTACAGCACGTACGACCGTGAGTTGCTCGCGATTTATCAATCGGTTAAATATTTCAAACATGCGATTGAAGGTAGACGTTGCACTATTTTTACTGATCATAAGCCGATAACGTATGCATTTCGACAAAAACCGGAAAAGGCATCGCCACGCCAACTAAGACATTTAGATTACATCGGTCCATTTACGACTGACATTATGCATATAGCTGGTAAGAATAATCCGGTAGCTGATTTTCTTTCACAAATCGAAGCTGTCAGCAATGAAGATCTATTTGACGTTGACCAATTAGCAGCAAGTCAGAAAACCGACATTGAAACGAATAGTTTTCTGTCTAATACGAATAAATCTGCACTTCAATTGAAATGGATAGTCATTCCAAATTCATCTAAGGAAATTGCATGCGATATATCATCAAATCGTGTGCGTCCTTTTGTAACTGAACAGTTCAAACAATGCGTCTTCAATTCAATACATAATTTGGCACATGCTGGTCGACGACCCACTATTAAGCAAATAGCAGAACGTTTCGTATTGCCAGGCATGGCAAAAAACTTTGTGGAGCGAGTTAAATTATGTCTTCCGTGCCAACGAGCAAAAGTCACGCAACATAATAGATCAGCAATTTTGAGTTTTGACGTACCAAGTGAGCGGTTCGCTGTAATCCACATTGTCCTCATTGGGCCTCTATCATCGTCAAACGGTTACCGATATTGCCTTACATGTATCGATTGGTTTACCAGATGGCCAGCGGTAGTCCCTATCGAGGATATACATGCCAGCACGGTGGCCACAGCGCTCATCAATGGTTGGATCATGCACTTTGGCGTTCCGAAGCAGATCATAACAGATCAAGGAAGACAGTTCGAGTCAGCATTGTTTAATGAATTAGCGAAACTCATTGGTGCCAAACATATTCGAACTAGTCTACGTCATCCTCAAGCAAATGGTTTGATTGAACGTTTTCATCGGACTCTGAAAACTGCAATGAAATGTAATCATGAGCATCAATGGTCTGAAGCAATACCTTTGATTGTGTTAGCGTTTCGAAATATCTTTAAAGAAGACCTCAAAGCAACTCAAGCAGAAATGGTATATGGGACAACTCTGCGGTTGCCGAGCGATTTTCTGGAGCAAGGTAATAATGACAAAATTCCAGAACATGAATTCGTAGAAAATATGAGACAGATGATGTCCCAAATACGACCAGTTCCCACATCAAACTACTCAAAAGAAAAGGTATTCTTACAGAAGGAACTGCAACATGCTACTCACGTTTTTTTGAAGGATGATAATGTCCACCCACCATTAAAAACACCGTACGATGGGCCATTTAAGGTAGTGACGCATTCAGACAAGACGTATGATCTTTTAATCAAAGGAAAACCGGTGCGGGTGAGTGTTGATCGGGTAAAGGCAGCATTTTTATCAAGTGACAATGAAGACGTAAGCCCATCACGTACAGAAAATATGGCAGATACTCGAATGGATACCAAACCAAGTAATGTAACAAGAAAGGGACGATTAGTGCAGGTTCCAAGAAGATATGTTGAATTTGACTTAACGTCACATCGCACATGACTCAGTCACTGCCAGGGGAGTGATGTGACGGTTGCACATTAATGTTTAAAATGATATAGGTTGGGCATGCAAACACGGACAAGTAAATTATTGAAAATAATATGAGTTGACCATAAAAGAAAATTTTTAGAAACTAATAATATTTTTAATTGAGTAAAAATAAGGTTGTCATCCTTTTGACGGTTTTGGGAAATCTAAAAATAAAACAACAGACACGTGTAATTTCAACACACAAAATTTAGTAATTATTTCTTGCTTTAATAAATAAATAGAGAATTAAATTAAGTAGGATAAGCCTACAAGCTCTTTGCAGGATTTCTACATTTGACGAACAGGCATTGCCATATAGCTGTAAGCCATACATCCAGATTGGCTTAATAACTTGGTTGTATAACAAGACTTTGTACTCTAAACATAAGGGAGACTGATGACCGATTAGTCAGCGAAGGCTTAAAGCTTCATTTGAATCCTTTTTGTTCCAATATGCTTCTGCCAAGTTAAGCATTTTTCAAGGTGAATACCAAGGTACGTCACTGTTTCTGTTTGAGGAACTACTATTCCGTTGAAAGTGATAGTTGGTGATGAGGATCTGTTAAGAGAGAATATTATATGACGACATTTTTGCTCATTGACTTAAATTCGGCATAGTGATAACCAGCTTTCAATGGAGTACAAATGATTTTGCAGTTGACTGGAATCGATTGCGGCATTTTTATGTCGGCACAAAATAGCGGTTTCAGCAGCAAATATTGATATTACTAAATTGCTATTTGTAGGGATATCTGAAGTAAAGATGAGGTACAAAAATGGACCAAGAACGCTGCCTTGTGGAACTTCTACACCTATTGGAAAGTAATTAGTTGTGTGCATATTGTACTTTACCTTAAAAAATCTGCCTATCAAGTATGATTGAAGTACTGCGTGTGAGTTTTGCGGGAGTACTTGTCGTATTTTGTGTAACAGGCCCTCATGCCATACTTTGTCGAACGCTTGTGCAACATCTAAAAAGACACCAGAGCAATATTCTCGATTTTCAAAAGCACTTCTTATTTCGTTTGTTATTCTGTTCACTTGCTCGATAGTACCATGTTTTTGACGAAATCCAAATTGATGGGTTGGGATCAAGTCTCTTTCTTGGAGGAAAGGCATAAGTTTTGCAAGGAACACTTTCTCAAATAATTTTGACAGACAAGGCATCAAACTTATAGGTCTATATGATGCGGCTAGTGTTGAATCCTTTCCGGGCTTTTGAACCATTATAATTAACGCTTTTTTCCATTCCGTCGGAATATGTCCAAATTTTATTTTGGCGTTAAAAAACTTTGTAATGAATGAGATTGCTACGAAGGGCAGATTTTTTAACATAATTTGAGTTATAGAATCATGTCCAGATTCTTTTTTGCAGACAAGTTTTTTTTGATGGTTACCTTGATATCGTTTGCGCAGATTTGTAAGTTGATAATATCAGAGAAGTGGCAATAAGAAGGAAAAGATGGAGGTAATTTGCAAATAGCCAATGCCCAGTATAGAGGCAGCTTGGAATCATGTGACACCAAGCAAGGCTAAATAGTAATAAAATAATTAAAAGTTAATGAAAACGAACTGAATTGTCTATTAAAATCTATCGAGACAAAATACTCTGATAAAATTAACGTTCAAGAGTTGTTGTGTTCTGAATCATTAAAACAAATTTATAAAGGAGATGAGAAGTAAGAATCTTATGCAGCGAAACTTAAATCGTGTATTACATCTAATGTATCCATAACAGTGAAACCTATAAACAAACAGCTAGGTGATGACAATAAAAAAGACTTTAAAATGAAAATTGTTAAAGTTAACGGGTTTCGAGCTAAAAGTAATGGGGGTTACTATTAAATGTGTTACTTCAAAGGAACGTGAAATTCTTGCCGACATTAAGAAAAAAATTAAGTGACCAATATATAATCGAAAGACCCGCGCTTCGATACCCCAAATTATTTATC
>NC_051846.1:118857035-118865911 GCF_002237135.1 Teleopsis dalmanni | reverse complement strand
AGATATATAAAGTATTTAACATTTACTTTAGTCAAAGCACAGATCGAAGACGCAGGAATATAACTGCGATTCCTCAGCGTATTTTGCATTTGTTCGTACCACAAGTCGGAGACGCAGGTATATAAAGTATTAACGTATTTATAATTATTCAACGCACATGTCGAAGTCGCCAATATATAAAGTATTTAAAATTTAATTTAGTCAAAGCACAGATCGAAGACGCAGGAATATAACTACGATTTCTCAGCGTATTTTGCATTTGTTCGCACCACAAGTCGGAGACGCAGGTATATAAAGTATTAACGTATTTATCATTATTTAACGCATATGTCGAAGACGCAGATATATAAAGTATTTACAATTTAATTTAGTCAAAGCACAGATCGAAGACGCAGGAATATAACTACGATTTCTCAGCGTATTTTGCATTTGTTCGCACCACAAGTCGGAGACGCAGGAATATAAAGTATTTACGTATTTATCATTATTCAACGCACATGTCGAAGACGCCGATATATAAAGTATTTAAAATTTAATTTAGTCAAAGCACAGATCGAAGACGCAGGAATATAACTACGATTCCTCAGCGTATTTTGCATTTGTTCGAACCACAAGTCGGGGACGTAGGAATATAAAGTATTAACGTATTTATAATTATTCAACGCACATGTCGAAGACGCAAATATATAAAGTATTTACAATTTAATTTAGTCAAAGCACAGATCGAAGACACAGGAATATAACTACGATTCCTCAGCGTATTTTGCATTTGTTCGCACCACAAGTCGAAGACGCAGGCATATAAAGTATTAACGTATTTATAATTATTCAACGCACATGTCGAAGTCGCCAATATATAAAGTATTTAAAAATTTAATTTAGTCACAGCACAGATCGAAGACGCAGGAATATAACTACGATTCCCCAGCGTATTTTGCATTTGTTCGAACCACAAGTCGAAGACGCAGGAATATAAAGTATTAACGTATTTATATTTATTCAACGCACATGTCGAAGACGCCAATATATAAAGTATTTAAAAATGCTTACCAATATCTTATCGTTTTTTCGGCTGCTCAGTTCTTCAGTACCTCGCTTTTTCTGGTGTCCGCCAAAGCCACGTGCCAGTTCATACCTTCCACTGAGATTTCCCATAGGGTACTTTTGAAGCCTCCTATGAGATTTCTCTATCTGGCAACTTTTAAAGCTCCCAGATCGGTATCCTGGGCGCGCAATGGTCCAGCAACTGTTATCCGCAACTGATATTAAAAAAAAAACGTTCACTCTGCTTTAGGATGATGTTCAAAAAAAAAAAACGTTCACTCTGCTCTAAGATGATGTTAAAAAAAAACGTTCACTCTGCTCTAGGATGATAAAAAAAACGTCCACTCTACTCGAGGTTGATATTCAAAAAAGAGACCGAATTCACATTTTTGTCCCCTTTTATTCGATCTTGTCGACGCTTTTGATCCCGCTATCCCCAAGTTTGCATTTTTTTCCATATAAGTATTGTTTTTACATGTTTACCATTTATGCCCATGCTTATTATTTTCTAAGTTTTTTTTTTTTTTTCTCTGTGCAGAATTGTTCTTGGCTGTTTACGGCTTGCTGTTGTGATGCATTTTTTTTTTTGTATAAGTTTTGTTTTTGCATGTTTACACTTTTTGCTCACGCTTATTTTTATTATTTGCATAAATACGTTAGGGCAGCGTGGTATTATGTAACCCTTATTTTTTTCAGGGAAAAATAGGCTCGTTACACTCCCCCTTTCTTTTAGAAAATGGAGTAAGTCGAGTCGTTCCATTTTTCGCAATCCTTACGAGCATCCATTTGCCATCAAGCAGTGCCTTGAAGCGGTGTCTTTGTCCTTTGGCCCATCTTGCCACATCATATCCATGTCTTGCCAGTGTGTCGGCCGGGCATGTGTCGGGCGATGGACCTTTGTTCTCGGTTAGAACCGCATGGTTCATTACTGGACTATCGTCTTCATTCTCGGTTGATGCCTTTAGAATGGTTTTTGCCGTAGGTGGAGTTGGTGGATATCCCCAATTAAAGGCTGTATGTAATGGGGAATGTGGTTCATCCCATGGTATAGGAGATATTGAGACCAACAAGATGTCTTCATGTGGTGTCTCATGGTTTATCACGGGATGATCATATTCATGCTCCTTGGCTAGTTTTAGAATAGTTTTTGCCAGAGGTGGAGTTGGCGGATATCCCCAATTAAATTTTCCATGATGTGGGGACGATGGTTCATCCCACTTCGTTGGTGAGGTTGTGACCAGTAATATGTCTTCCAAAGAGGTATTGGTCTTAGACCTGCTATTCTCCTCATCATGTGCACCTTTTCCGGTATCAGCCTGCCTGATTATGCTTTGCTGCACCTCGCGTCCCATAACTTCGGTATCCGAATCTTCCCCGAAAAGTTCGATATACCGTAAATATAGTTTACGCTTTGTTGCTAGGTTTATTTTATTGTCTTGTCGTTTCATGGTGATGTTTACTTGTGTTTATTTATTTCACATTTGTCTGGATTCTTCGATGCGGCATTCATTACATATGGAGAGCTCTAGCGTTTCAACGGTCAGGCGAATATATTGTTGTTAAGATTTTTTTTTTTTTAAAATATTAATATTCTATTTCATAATTCATTTCTTTCCATTATTCAATTGTTTTCTTACAAATTTAGCATACTTTAGTACAAACAATTTTCAGTAATAATTATTACCTACATCACATTATAGTGATCTTTATATTCTAGTATATATATAATATATTAATATTGAAATTATAATGTACTTATAAAGAGCTTATTTATTTTTACTTACTTATTTAATAATATGTTTTCATATATTATAATGTATTTCTAGCAACTCTCTTGATAGCTTATTTTTAATATAATATAATGTATTCATAACAATTTTTTTTTTTTTTTAACTTGTACGAGAACATATTATAGTGCATATATCCTCTATTAATATTGATATTATAATATATTTATAACAATTATTATTCGATAATATATAATGCATATATCCTATATTAATATTGATATTATAATATATTTATAACAATTCTTATTCGATAATATATAATGCATATACCCTATATTAATATTGATATTATAATATATTTATAACATTTCTTATTCGATAATATATAATGCATATATCGTATATTAATATTGATATAATATATTTATAATAATTCTTATTCGATAATATATAATGCATATACCCTATATTAATATTGATATTATAATATATTTATAACAATTCTTATTCGATAATATATAATGCATATACCCTATATTAATATTGATATTATAATATATTTATAACAATTCTTATTCGATAATATATAATGCATATATCCTATATTAATATTGATATTATAATATATTTATACCAACAATATTAGATATACCAATCGTCCACCCTGATTTATTTTCAGTTGTAAGTGCAATATTTTCACCTTTTTCTTGTCTTTCTAAGAGAAATTATATTACCAACAGTATTAGATATACCAATCGTCCACCCGGGTTTACTTTCAGTTGTAAGTACAACATTTTCACCTTTTTCTTGTCTTTCTAAGAGAAATTATATTACCAACAGTATTAGATATACCAATCGTCCACCCGGATTTACTTTCAGTTGTAAGTGCAACATTTTCACCTTTTCCTTGTCTTTCTAAGAGAAATTATATTACCAACAGTATTAGATGTAAATGTATGTTAATATAAAATGATGTATATAAAAAAACCTGAACCTTTTCTAGGATTGATATCCCTTTAACTGACTGACATGTGCCGTAATAATCTTATCCGTAAACATTTCCCTCAATTTTATTATAACTGGTAACGTAAAATCAATAACCTCATAGGGCCCCGTGTATTTTGGTGCAAGTTTCGCAGCAAAACCTTCTTGTGCCTTTGACAGTGGGTGTGTTTTTGTTAAGACCAGTTCCCCGAGTAATGGTTTCCATTCTCGTCTGCGTAAGTTGTAATACCTAGATTGATCCATTGCGGCCTTGGTCATGTTTCTTTTGGGTATCCCGCAAATTTCGATCAAATGTCGTGCTTTACTGTCTGGTGACTCTGACTTCTTTCCAATGCCTGGAGTTACTTCATCATACAAGGTTCTGGGTAATCGTGGTTCCCTTCCTTGGACCACATACGCTGGCGTGAAGCCGGTTGAAGCGGAGATACTGGAGTTTATGGCCAACATTATCTCAGGTATACCCTCGTCCCAACGCCGTTGCTCTGTTGCTGTGTTCTGTGCGATCATTGTTTTTATAGTGCGATTTGCACGCTCAGTGGGGTTACCCTGCGGAGAATATGGTGCGGTTGTCTGGTGCCTAATTACCAGATCCTCTAAGAATTGCCTAAAAGCGTGACTTGTGAATTGTGTTCCGTTATCGGTTATCAAAATCTTCGGTACCCCAAACCTCGCCAATATATTTTCTCTGAATGCTTTTTTTACACCTGCGGTCGTGGCTGCCCTCATAGGAATTATCTCCACACATTTGGAGAATTTATCGAAGAATACTAAGGCCATCGTATTGCCTCGGATTGAGCGTGGCAATGGGCCTATGAAATCGGCACAAAGAATAGACCATGGTTCATCAGGAACCACTGTCAACATTTTCCCTGGCACTAGGTTCTGACTCACTTTAAATTTCTGACACACTATGCATTTCCACACATAGTCTTTTATATCCCGGTACATACCTGGCCAATAGTACTCTTTCCCTCTCTCCTCGTGGTACGCATAGTTTCCAAGTTCTTCAACACTGCTTTCTTCAGATTGCTGAGCCATGAGCATGCATCTTCCTGGTCCTCGGTGGTATCTAGCTGTGTAAGTATGGTTTGGGGGTGTCGTGATAAAGCGTCTGCTATTATGTTATGCTTACCCTTCCTGTACTCGAAATTATACTGTTGGAGCTCTAACGCCCATCGCGCAATGCGACCAGAAGGATTATCAATCTTATTTAGCCATTTCAGCGCCAAATGGTCCGTAATGACTGTGAAATGATACCCCTCAACATATTGCCGCATTTTCCTGACACCCCACACAATTGCCAGGCACTCTTTTTCAGTCGTGGTGTAATTCCTTTCCGCTGGGTTTAGCGTGCGACTGGCGTAAGCAATAACCTTCTCTTCTTCATCTATTTTCTGCGTTAAGACAACTCCCAAACCATAGTTGCTGGCATCCGTCTGTAATATAAAGTGCTCATTAAAGTTGGGACAGGCCAAGATTGGGGCGCTGGTTAGCTTTTCTTTCAATATGTCAAACGCGGATTGTTGTTCCGACTTCCACTGCCATCGCTTACCCTTCTTTAACAACTGAGTTAAGGGCTGTATCGTACTCGAGAATTGCGGCACAAATCGACGGTACCATGAAGCAATTCCAATGCAGCGTCTTAATTCACTGATGTTCTTCGGCGCCGGGAGATCTTTAATGGCGGCAATCTTATCCGGGTCAGTATGGATGTCTCTTGGTGTTACCAAGTGGCCAAGATACTTGATTTCCTTCGCAAAGAACTTACATTTCTTGATATTCAACTTTAACCTCGCTTTTTTAAGCCGATGGAATACCTCCTTCAAATTGATCATATATTCTTCCAGCGTGCGACCGATGACTATGATGTCATCTAGGTAGGCGAAGGCGTATGGTTCCCGGTCGGGCCCAATTACGGTGTCTAACGCCCTCTGGAAAGTTGCTGGTGCCGAATGCAGTCCAAATGGCATCACGCGCCATTGGTATAGTCCTCGTTCTGGCACCGTGAAAGCCGTATATACCTTACTATTCTCAGCCATCGGGATTTGCCAATACTCACTTTTTAAGTCTAGGCTGCTAATGTATTTCGCATCCCGCAGTTGGTCTAGAATATGCTGGATTCGTGGTATTGGGTAGGCATCTGGAATGGATCGTGCATTTATCTGCCGATAATCTACGCACAAACGCCAACTGTCGTCCTTCTTCTTCACGAGCACCACCGGGGAACTATATGCGCTGGTGGAGCGTTCTATATAACCCTTTTCGAGGAGTTCATCAATTTCTTGATTAAGGATTTTCTGCATTGCCGGATTCTTTGGGTAATAACGCTGTTTGATAGGTTTGTCATCCCTCATAGTGATAACATGGGCGGCGATGTCTGACAATCCAATTACTGTATCCAACTCCGCTAATTCTTTTTGGAGAAAATCTTCGATAGTCCTTGTTTCGTTCAACGTCGAATTATATACTATCCGTTGTTCACTTGGTGATGTATCTCCATCGAGCCTTATATTAATGCCACTGACATTGAGTATACTTTGTGTCAAAGCTAGAAAATCCATCCCTAATACGACCTCTTGCGTCATTCCCTCCAGTAGTAGGAAGTCCATCTTGTACTGTTGCGTGCCTATCTTAACTATCGCTCTGAAACTTTCACTGACCTGTCGTGGAGAGCCGTCCGCCAATCGAACCACTATATTCGTGTCGGTAACCTTTCCGGGCACGCTTCGTACTACATTAGGGTTTATAAAACTTTTGCTGGCTCCCGTGTCGATAATTGCCTTCATTGGTTGTCCTTCAATAAACAAGCACGCAAATAGTCGATTATGTTCTATTGTGAATAGTTGGGCCCCTGTGTTTGATTTTTCGTCACGCCTCGGGGCTGTGGTAGACGTGGCCCCTCGGAGTTTCCCGGCCTCCTATTACAACACTCAATGGTCCGTACATCCCGTTTCCCACATCGCCAGCAAAATAGGATTTGGGGATTCCGGCACGTTGGTGGCCTGATTTGCCACACCGGAAGCATGCTGTTGAAATGTTTATTGGCACGATCTCCGCAAATGAAGTATCTTTATTTGCTTGTGGAAAGGAATTACCATTTTTTATCCTCCTACCCTTCTCCTCAGTGTTGGCACCTTCAAGAGATATGTTACCCCGCCTTGAGATCCTTGCTCGTCCTTCCTCTCTTCCGCGCTCTTCGTTGTTAATGTTCTCATAATCGTTTGCAAACGTGATGAGTTCGTCCAATGAACTAAAGTCTCGTCGTTTTATATATCTCTGATACTCAGTTCCACAGTTACGATATAGTCGTTCCAATTTCTCCTGCTCAGTCATCCTCAAGTGTCGCATTAATTTTTGCATTTGAAGAACATACTTTCGAAATGGTTCACCCGCTCGTTGCAACCGGGCTCGTAAATCATCTTCTAAACGTTCGAAATATCGGTGCGGTAGGAAGAAGCTTAAAAAGTCATGTTTGAACAAGTGCCAGTACCTCCACTCTTTCTTATTATGACGAAACCACTCCAGAGCCTGTCCTTTTAATAGTTCGGGCATACTTCTAGCCAGCATATCTTTTGGGATGTCATATACTTCCGCTAATTCTTCGACTCGTTCAACGAATGCTAACGGATCTTGATTGTCGTCAAACCGGACCGACCATTTCCTAACCTGGTCAATGACTGCTGCCTGCGTATTCCTATACGGCGTATACGGGACTGAGAGAGTAAGTGCATCCCGCATTGGTGGTTCTGCCAGAGGCGGTTCCACTGGAGTCCTTGGCTTCGTAGGTATTTCTAGTTGGGGGCCACACATTTGTCCCACAGGTTCCTGGTCTCCGCTGTCCGTATTTAACTCTTCAGTAGATGTTTTACTATGTTTAGCCTCCATCTCACTCAACCTTATGTGCTCATCTGGTTTATGATCTGTGTGGGCCACATAATTAGACAGACGACGACGTAAGTCTTCGACGGTCCCCGTTACCTCCAAGCCAAATTCCTCCAAATATGTAATTAAGTCCTCTTTCCGCACATTCCTTTTCCATGTACGTTTCATGTTGCTAATGTGCTACTCTGTACCGAACGGTTAATTTGATTGACCCAATGTATCTCGCCACTTATATCGTATCCTTTAATCTAGTGTCTAGAATCACAGCTCGGTCAGGTGCACTAGTTGCTATACCGTAGATCAGCTCTCGAATCGTGTTCTTAAGTCGAGTGTCCCTGCTCGGGCGCCACTTGTAATGAACCCCTTTACGTGGGGCAGTCTATAGCTGGGATAGTTCAACGGTGTCCAGGGTACTTACAAGACAATTTGTAGTTTTGGACTCGACTCCGATTCCCCGCGTACTTTCGTCTGATTCACCCGTCCCTAGCCTCTGTTTTATTCAAAACCACAGTACTTTTATATCTACTTCTTCTTTATTGGTATTACATATATTATTCCAGTATACTAGAGTTTACAATACATTTTATTTTTATTACGATATAGAGATTTTATCTTGAGCACTATAATTCTTAACAAAATATCTTAACAATTTTCATAAATAAAAAAATAGAATTTATATATACAAGTCTAGATATTATTTCAATACAATAGAGTTTACAATAAACTTTATTTTATTATCATATAGAGATTTTATCTTGAGCAATATAATTCTTACAAAAAAAAAAAATATCTTAACAATTTTCATAAATAAAAAATAGAGTTTATATATACAAGTCTAGATATTATTTCAATACAATACAATAGAGGTTACAATAAACTTTATTTTATTATCATATAAAGAGATTTTATCTTGAGCAATATAATTCTTAAAAATATCTTAACAATCTTCATAAATAAAAATAGAGTTTATATATACAAGTCCAGATATTAGTTCAATACAATAGAGTTTACAATAAACTTTATTTTATTATCATATAAAGAGATTTTATCTTGAGCAATATAATTCTTAAAAAAAATATCTTAACAGTTTTCATAAATAAAAAATAGAGTTTATATATACAAGTCTAGATATTATGTCAATACAATAGAGTTTACAATAAACTTTATTTTATTATCATATAGAGATTTTATCTTGAGCAATATAATTCTTAAAAA
>NC_051846.1:118842278-118856935 GCF_002237135.1 Teleopsis dalmanni | reverse complement strand
ATAACGAAATCAAATTTTCGTTAATAGAATAATCGGTAAGGTGGTATTTACACATGAATATTATCACCCATACCAAATCCGCGGCTAAAGAAATCAACATTTCACTAGTAGCCCCGTAGAATAGAAATATACATTTCTATTATTTACTTGTTTATAAGACAACGTTTCGCTAGTATAGAAATATACATTTCTATTATTTACTTGTTTATAAGACAACATTTCGCAGTAGCCCCGTAGAATAGAAATATACATTTCTATTATTTACTTGTTTATAAGACAACGTTTAGCTAGTATAGAAATATACATTTCTATTATTTACTTGTTTAAAGAAACATTTCGCAGCAGCCCCATAGAATAGAAATATACATTTCTATTACTTATTGATAACAAAACAACATTTCGTTAATAGCAATAAAAATAGAGGAACCTAGATTCGAGTAATAAAACCTCTACCTACGTCGTACGTCCTACCATAGCCAACTTTCCACTGCTCTTATCAAATAAATTTATTGTGTGTTGGTATTTATTTGATTTAGTCCTAGTTTAGTAATTAAAACACTTTAATTATTTTTATAAAATTCTACTTTTATTTAACTATATATTTTATAATGTTCTTCATATCTTCACAACACTATGAAGTTTTACAGATCATGTTCACTTGAACACCACTAAACAACTGTCTCTTAAACTTATCTTAAATCTTACAATAGCTTCTTTATTTATTTAGAAAGCTATATCTATCTTATTCTAACAATATTTACTTAAATCTAACAATGTACTTCTTAACTCTAATTGGTTAATCTTATTTACTTAATTATTCTTATTTTATTTATTTCCTATTTATGATCGACACATTACCTAAGACAAGAAATGCATAGCAAGTACTTACTGTGCATTTGTTTGTCATGTGTCTCATATTCACATGTGTTCCGATTTGTGTGGTCTCAATATATTTGACACCACATGAGCTCTTAACCGAATTTTAAGTGGCAAACAATTTATGTCAGAAGTATCGTTTTCTGAGTCATGCCATAAATTATAAAAATGCAGCGGTTAGCTCTTTTAAATTGGAACACAAGTGGTTTAAAGAATATGACTGTAATAGTCATCAAAGGCGGCCTTAACATTGAGTAAGGTCAACCATAGATATACCATTACACCCTTACCCTTCAAAAAAAAAATATATTTATGCAAAGATATGTAAATATGTATGTAGGAATATTTTTTTTTGTATGAAAATATTTAGTATTACAATACGTTTTTTATGTTTTATAATTGTTAATTTTTATTTATTAATTTACTTTAAAATGATTATGCAATATGATAAGTGTATAAATATATAAATGTTTATGACAATGAATTTATATAATAAGGTATAAACTTGTATAATAAATTGAAAACATTTTCATTATGATTATCAATTTATTTGTTAAAAAAAAAATTTTATTTAATTTTTATTGTATATTTTCAAATTGTTCTTATGTATAGTTTTTTGTTTTGTACCTACTTCTATCACTACATTACTATCTAATATCTCTATAACTTTATAGAGACCTGAATAAGGACTGTCAGTTTTTCTTCTATTATTCGTCTTTAATAAAACTTTATCACCTACTTTCAATCGTATAGGGTTACTAGTTTGTTTGCTTGCTAACTGTCTTCTCACTTTTGCTTCTAATGTGTATTGTCTTGCTTTCTCAGTAGATAACTTTAATCGAGCTTTTAATTCGTAAGCGTAATCGTCTATGTTATATCTACCTTTATGCGTACACAAATTTTCAGTTGGAAAAGATGGTAATTTACCGAAAATTAGTTCATGTGGGGTATACCCTGTGTCTACGTGTGGTGATGTATTGTAAGCAAATGTATAGTATGGTAACCAGTTATCCCACTCATCATCGTTTGCAAAGTTAAGCAAGTATTCATTCAGTACACGGTGATTTCTTTCAGCCATACCTATAGTTTCATAATGGTAAGGTGTGGAGAATGTTTGTTTTATCTGTAACAATTCTGTGATATTTGACATGAGCTCATTCGTGAACTCTGTACCTCTGTCTGACTTTAGTATTTTAAATGTTCCATATTTCAATATTAATTGTTCAACAAGTGTCTTGGCAATTGTTTTCGCTTCTTTGTTGACCATTGGATATGTGACGATAAATCTTGTAAGTTCACATTGCATGGTTAAAATGTATCTAAAACCATTTGATAGTCGCAAAGGTCCTACTGTGTCTATTTCGACTGTTTCGAATGATGTATTTGGAGTAGCAGTTAACTGTAATTCTTCCTTTGTGTGCCTTACTTGTTTATTTCGTTGACATTTCTCGCAAGTAGTTATATATTTGTATACCATTTGTTTCATTTTACGCCATGTATATTTCTGTTTTAATCTTAATAAAGTTTTTCTTATTCCTTGGTGTCCACCAAGAGGAGTGTTGTGATATTCCTCTATAAGTCTGTATTGCTTCATGCTGTAGGATATATGCTCCGGTGCTTCATATAATAATATTTTGAGACGATTACCAGCTAGTTTATTTTGTTGTATTTGGTTAACCATTTTCTTAAAATTTTCTTTTTCAATAGTTTTGAATATTTTATCATTTTCATCTAGCGCTAGTTCATAAATTCTTAACTTTTCAATGTCTGCAATGAGTTTCACCATCGAAATCGGCTTCGTAGGTTCTTCGCTCATTACCACGGTTACCACGGTTTTCGTGACGTGTATGGTACCTTTTTTGAATTGCTTTCTAAGCTTATCATTTTTTACAAATTGTAATCTATTCACTCTGCGTATATCACTAATGGATGTACAATTCCAACAATAGAGTTGATCAGGCTCAATTGGCTTTGTAACTCCTTTAATGTTATCCGTAGTTTGTGCAATTTTTGTTTTACTTCTTGTAGCTACGCATATCTTTTTCATATCTTCTTTCTTCAAATGTCTCAATAATTCGTCTTCATTTGGAAGGTCTAGCTTCCTAGTGGACTTGGCGTTATCTTGTGTTGGTATAAGATTTGTGAGTGTTTGTGTATCTATTTTTATGCGTGATAGTGCATCCGCATTGGTATTGATTTTTCCTTTCTTGAATATAATCTCAAAATCGTAGTCTGAAAGATCTACTCGAATTGTAGTCATCTTTGAAGTTGGATTCTTATGTACAAATAATGAGATTAGAGGTCTATGGTCCGTAACAACATAGAATCTTTTTCCATAAACATATGGACGGAAATAATTTATAGCCCAATGTATGGCTAATAGCTCTTTTTCGATTATTGGTTTGTTTAAATCATGCTTTTGTAGTGCTTTACTAGCATAACAAATAGGTAAATCAGAGCCTATATTTCCTTGTGAAAGAACTACACCTAGAGCGAAGTCTGATGCGTCAGTAGTAATGACAAATGGTTTGTCAAAATCAGGGTAGCGTAGTGTTGGTGGGTTTAATAGTTTAGACTTAAGAGTGTTAAAAGCAGTTTCGCATTCCTTAGACCATTCAAACTTTTGGTTTTTCTTAAGGAGTAAATTCAATGGTTTCACTATATCAGCGAAATTACATATGAATCGCCTGTAATAATTGCAAAATGCAATGTATCTTCTCACGTCATCAATATTCGTTGGACGTGGGTAAACCTCTATTACTTTATTCTTAGCGGGATCAGTTTTAACGCCGTTCTCAGTGATTAAATGACCTAAATATGTGACTTCATGTTTTAAGAAGTTACACTTTCCGGGATTTAATTTGAGATTGGTATCGCTTAGTCGTTGGAATACTTTTTCCAAATTAATGTTGTGATGTTTTAGGCTGTTACCAAATATTATGATGTCGTCAACGTATAAAAATGCTTCAGTTTCTAGACCTGTTAATGCTTATGTTAGCATTCTCTGGAAACTATTTGAAGAAATTTTTAAGCCAAATGATAGTCTCTTGAACTCATAATGGCCATCATTTGTTGAAAATGCTGTTTTAGGTCTTGAATTGACATCTATGGGTATTTGGTGAAAAGAGCTGGTCATATCCAGACTGAAAAAATATCTAGCTCTACCTAATTTATCTAACACATCCTCTAAGCGGGTCAAGGGAAACTTATCGTTAACGATTTTCTCGTTAAGTTTTCTGAAGTCTATTACTAAACGCCGCTTGTTGATTTTTTAGGCACCAAAAGTATAGGTGAGTTATATGGGCTTCTTGATGGTTGTATTATGTCATCTTCAAGTAATTTTTTTACTTGAGATTTGATGTCATCGTTATGGCAATGTGGTAACCTATAGTTTTTTATATAAGTTGGAATATTATCCACAGTTGAAATTTTTATCTGTATAGAAATTATTTGTAGAAAGCTGTTCTTCATCTAAATGAAAAATATGTTGGTATTTGGATATTATGGGCAATATCGTTCCAGTGTCATCATCATCACTTAATTGTAATTCATCTAAAATTTTGTGTAGTCTATTATTGTTAATATTACTATTGTTCGTTTGCAAGATATTATAATATTGTAAGGGTTGTGACTTCAGCTGTAATTTATTTATAGTAACATTGTGATTATTAGTATTCACAATTCTTATGTGGCAATTGCCTTTCGCTGGCACAATTGTATTAGCCATGAAGACACCTTTACTGATTTCTTTGTTGAATAAAACATCAAAATGTACATCTACTGGTAAGACACGTTCCGTTCTAGCTTCAATAGTAATTGGTTTGCATACTATTGGTATTTCTGCTTGTTCATTGCCTGATTGTATCGTTAGAGTAAAAGAATAATAGTCGATGACTCCCATGTATGTTGTTAGGAAATCTCTTCCCAAAATACCGTCTACCTCGATTGGAAAATCCTCTGTTACCACTGCGAAAGTTTGCGTTATCCATATTCCTTCGAAAAGTAAGCTTAATTTTGATGTTCCTAGGGATAGTACGTGTTCACTCGTTAGTTTGTATGTGTTGTCAGAGTTATAGTCAACGTTAAGGTTTTTTATAATAGACACTTCGGCACCAGTATCTATTAGTAATCTTATAATTGTGTTTAATTCAGAACATAAAATTGAAATATAGTTAGACAGGGTCTGGTTTAGACATTTAACAGTACTTAATTTCGAACCAGTGGATGGTTCTCCAATTCCATCTCTGGTTGCTCGTAGTTTTCCTGGGCGTTAGTTATACGCACACGCTTATTTGGTATATTACGATTATTTGATGCGCTTCTATTATTGTACCGGTTGTTGTTTGCACGGTTCGCGTTTGCTTTGTAATTGCTTTGGTTTCTAGTATTTTGATATCTATGGTTTCCATTCCAGTTTGAGTGTGTATTACTACTATTTCCGTTATTAAAATTTCCTTTATTTCCGTTATATCGATTACCATTAGTATGGTAATTCCTTCGACTTGAATTATTGTTACCGGGTTGTCGGTAATTAGGAAATCTATTAAATGTTAAGTTATAGGCTAATAACTGTTGTTGCTGAGTAGGTATATCCATATTCTCTGCAAATAGCCTAGCTTTATTAAAGCTTGTCGGTTGTGCAGCTTGCACAGTTTGGAAATATAAATGGTTTAAACCTTTTTTGTAGTTTTTGTAAGAGTTTAGCGACTGTATCTTCTGATACAAAATTTTCTCTTAGATTATCAATGAGTTCTTTAATAGATTGTGGAAAACCAATGGGACTAACTCTAATACGTACGTTGTGCTGTAGTTTGCATTCAACTACATATTCGATAAAATAGCTTTTATCTGCTTCCCGTAATTTATTGTAACTGTCTCTTAACCTAAATATGTGTCCGTTTAGCTCAGACACTTTTCCAGTGAATATTGGAAGGTATTTTTCCAAAGCTTCAGTATTTAATGGTTGATTAGTCATTGTAGTATTTGGGGTATTTGTATTTGTATTATTAGTATTTGCTGTATTTGTATGGTCAACGTTGTTCTGATTATTCATTTTGGATAGATAATTTTTTGCTGAATTTTATTTATCGATAAAAGTCTCTATCAAGGAGTTAATCTGTTCTATTTCTATTGTTTTGTATATAGCACTAACTTTACTATGTAAATAGTCTAGACGCTTGATTTTTTCTGTTATAGTGGCTGTCGTATAGCCTCTATTTAATGATTTCTTTGCGTTTTTAAGGATTAAATGGACCTCACTAATACAATCAGTAACTAATGTTATTTCTGACATAAGAATGGACCAATAGAAAAATTTTACAACAACTATGATAGGAGAAAGAAGGGACAAAACAATTGGGGACTACAAAACAATGTGACAATATGACAATATAAACAATATAGATATTACATTTAATTGTTTTTATTTGAATAGTAAATGATATATATATTGGTGGAATTCACATAAATAATTTATAATTAAATAATATATAAAATGGTGGAAAAATTTTATTACATATTGGATAATATTAGTTTCATTTTGTTTGATTTTGTTTTTTTTTTTATCTTTTGTTTTTTATATAAATTGTATTAAAATTTCTTAAAGATTGTATTTAAAAATAAATTTTTGTTTTTGTAATCAATTTTTGTTCGTCAAAAAAAAAATTTTTTTTTTTTGTTTTATACATATATGAATTTCGGTTTTTATTTTATTTATTTAAACATTTTGTGAGACATTATGTTTATGTTTATGTACATATTGTTTAAAATACATATTTATTTTATAAGCTACGTACATAATTATAATTAAAACTACTACTGTAATTAATACCTGTGTAATCTTGGCTGGATGATGACATCTGTTGATTGTTGCTGATGCTAGCCTTTATTTCCTGGTTATTGTCACTAGAAAACCAACCCATTGTGTAGTGATTGTTGTTGATGTGTTGGTATTTGTATCCAAATAATGTGGTGATATTTATATCCAAATAATGTGATGGTATTTATATCCAAATAAGTTGTGTCTAATTAATTTTTTTTTTTGTGTTGTAATGTATAAATGGATGTATGGGCAATAATCAATCAATGTAATGGCTGGATCACCATGTAATGTGTTAACCCGTTCAGATGTAGACAGGATCGTCAGGTAAATGAGACGTAATACTTGTCTTGTGAGTGCGTGTAATTATCCCTACCTGATACGAGCATGCATCCTAAACCTACTGATGCAATCAAGAACAAGTTATCAAGCGGCTTGTTACCGCTGGTACCTAGGCCAGTGTTACTTGGCCAGAAGGAGTGAGAATAAATTCAACAACGCATATATTTCTGCAGTCATAAGTATATTCTTCTTTTATTGAACAATAGTTTGGGTATTTATACATTTTTCTAGATTATAGCGAATTTTTTTTTTGACGAACAAAAATTGATTACAAAAACAAAAATTTATTTTTAAATACAATCTTTAAGAAATTTTAATACAATTTATATAAAAAACAAAAGATAAAAAAAAAAAACAAAATCAAACAAAATGAAACTAATATTATCCAATATGTAATAAAATTTTTCCACCATGACTCCGCCTCTTTATTCCAGACAAAACCTGGAAAAGTATAACCGCAGCCAATCAAAGTGATTGCTGACCTTGCAGAATGCATTGCATAGCGACTACACTGTTTGCTCATTTAGGTCAAACGTCAAAGTTATTATTAGAGTGCATTGACAATATTGCTTGCACATGTCTTTTGCAATATAGGAAATATTACTATTGAAAATATTGTAACATGTGTTCAGCAATTGGAACAGCGTGTGGCAATACTTTCGTTGGTAATACGAAACTCTTTTGTTTATGTCGCTTTGCTTATGCTTCTTGTACGGTATGCATGAAGTGCAACCAATTCATAAATCTGCTTATTATTATTATTTATGAGTAATGTTAAGTGGCTAAGAAGTAAGTGAGGTAGGTCCACTACACCCTTGCCCTTGAGAAAAACTTATTACGTGAAAAATGAACGGAATAATTTTTTTGTTTATGGTGAAGTCGTGGAATCGCTTTACATGTTTTCTTTACTTATATTTTTATCTTATATATACAGTTTAGTATATTTTATATTTTGTTTTGTCTAATGTATCTTATTCGTAACATATTTATACTTATTTATGTATGTTGTATTGAAATGTTATTTAATATCTAAAATAATAATTTTTTACATATGATTAATTTAAAATACATTTTTGTTTACATTATAGACATAGTCCTAAGTATTTTTTTAATTGGTTATTATGAAATTCTTTACAATTGTTTCTTATCTTAATAATGGAATTTGTTCCGTTCGTTTTTATAATTTTGTATGGTCCGTGATATGGACTCTGGTGTTTTAGTTTATTTTCATTTTTTACATACACCATATCTCCAATTTCAAAATTAGATTTGTTTATATTTTTATCATATTCTTGTTTTCTTTTTATTTTCACTGTATTTATTAATTTTCTGGCCTTTGAAATTGAATTTTTTAGCCGAATATGCAATTCGTTTGCATAATTTTCAATGTCATAGCATTTGTTTACTTTATTTATATTGTCGCTTGGTAGCGATGGTAATTTACCATATACCAGCTCATAAGGTGAATAACCAGTGTCTGTGTGAGGTGTTGTGTTGTATGCGAATGTGTAATATGGTATCCATTTGTGCCATTCGTAATCGTCAGCAAAAGTAAGTAAATATTCGTTTAGTTTTCTGTGGTTTCGTTCTAGTGACCCAATTGTTTGATGATGATACGGAGTTGAAAATATTTGCTTTGTATTTAGTAATGTGCATACATTGTGCATCAGTTCATTAATAAATTCTGTCCCTCTGTCAGATTTTAATGTTTGTATGAAACCATATTTAAGAATGAGTTGTTCAACTAGCGTAGTTGCAATGGTTTTTGCATCTTTAGTTTCGATTGGATGTGCTATTACGAATTTTGATAAATCGCATTGCATCGTTAATATGTATCTGTAGCCGTTCGAGATACGAAGTGGGCCTACTGTGTCGATTGAGACTGTACTGAATGTTGAAGTTGGTGTATCTGTCACTACAAGCGGTTCTTTAATGTGTTTTATTGTTTTATTCTGTGCGCATTTTGTGCAACTGTTGATAAATTCTTTAACCATTTGCCGCATGTTTTTCCATATATATCTTTGTTTTAATTTTAAAATTGTTTTCCTAACACCTAAATGACCTGATTTAAGTATCGCACTATTTATTTCTTTTGGAGCTTTATATATTAAAATTCTTATTGGCGCGCTTTCATTTTCTTTGAGCTCATTATATTTATTCTTGAATGCATTCATCTTAATATTTTTAAATATATATTCTTGTTCACAAAGGGCTAGCTCCTTTATATGTGAATTGTGCATAGTACTATGTAGTTTCTCCAACATTGAATCTAGGGTCATCGCTACATGTGACTTGCACTTCATTATTAATTATTTCAATTGTAGTACTACTTTCTTTATCAATTTTAAATTTTAATTTCTTTAAATTTTTAACGTCATTGAAGGATGTGCACTTCTTTGGAGATGTATCTCTAATGCGTTCCGCGGATAATTCATTGTATTCATTTTTCTTATATATTTGCGCTTCTTTATTTTCATTATTTTTACATGCATGCTTAATTTCTTCATTCTTATTTAATTTTGCGGAAATCCGATTAACAACTTGCAGACTTTCTTTGCGTTGCAGATCTTGCTGATATTGTACTTCATGTGCTTGGGCATGAATCCTTTCTTTTGATTGAGAATATTGAGGATGTTGCTCTGGATAAATCTGACCTTGTGTGCTTTGCATTGATGTGCTTGATTTGGAATGTGACTCGATATTTAGACTGCGGGGATCATATAATGGGTTTCTGTAACGGGATCACTTGTGAATACTCGACTACTGTGAGCCTGATGAGCGCTTCTTCTTGACCATCGCTTCGATATGTTTTAACCTGCTCTGTGCCAAGTGCTTCGAATTCATCGGTTAGTAAAATTAGTTCTTCTAAAGTCTCGAAATCTTGACGTTTGATATACTTTTGGTAGTTAGTGACCATGTTGTGATATATTCGTTCTAGTTGCGAACTTTGATCCATGCCAGCATGTCGCATCAGATCTTTAATGATAATTAAATAACCCTTAAAGCTTTCTGGTGGCCTTTGACGTCGAGATCCTATTTCATCTGCTAATTTTTCATAATATCTAGGTGGCAAAAAGAAATTTAGGAAATCGGCCTTAAAACTTGTCCATAGCTGCCAATGCTTATTGTTGTAGCGATACCACATTAGTGCTTTATCTTCGAGCAGTATAGGCATTATCTTGGAAACTAGATTTATGACGATGCCATAGTTGTCTGCAAGTTCTTCAATGTTTTCGATAAAGCCCAACGGGTTCTTACTACCATTAAATTTAACACACCATTTCTCGACTTGTTCAACTGTCTGGAGATAAGAATACTGTCCCATGGTAAAAGAAAATGACGATGTTAACTGGTATCTGTTTCCACTATCCCTGCTCGGGCGCCAATTGTAACGAACCTTTCTGGCCGAGGTGTTGCTCGCCGGATTCCAGGTCCAGTCCTACAATAAATTTATTTGATAAGAGCAGTGGAAAGTTGGCTATGGTAGGACGTACGACGTAGGTAGAGGTTTTATTACTCGAATCTAGGTTCCTCTATTTCTGTTGCTATTAACGAAATGTTGATTTCGTTATCAATAAGTAATAGAAATGTATATTTCTATTCTACGGGACTGCTAGCGAAATGTTACTTTATAAACAAGTAAATAATAGAAATGTATATTTCTATTCTACGGGGCTACTGCGAAATGTTGTCTTATAAACAAGTAAATAACAGAAATGTATATTTCTATTCTACGGGGCTACTGCGAAATGTTGTCTTATAAACAAGTAAATAATAGAAATGTACATTTCTATACTAGCTAAACGTTGTCTTATAAACAAGAAAATAATAGAAATGTATATTTCTATTCTACGGGGCTACTAGTGAAATGTTGATTTCTTTAGCCGCGGATTTGGTATGGGTGATAATATTCATGTGTAAATACCACCTTACCGATTATTCTATTAACGAAAATTTGATTTCGTTATGAACAAATAAGTAACAGAAATGTATATTTCTCTTACTACTAACGAAATGTTAATTTCGTTATTAAAAGTTATTGTAATAGAAATGTGTATTTCTATTATATAAAAAAAAATGGGAATCGAGATGTAAATTTCGATTCTTGATGTTTCAGCACATATGTTTTGAAGCGACTTTTCTTTAGCTCGATACCTCGCTGAATGTCTTTCTTGTGCTTTTGCTTCGCCTTTTATATCCGCGAGGTGCGAAGCATACTGTAGTTTTGTTCTTGTAACTACAACGGTGTGTTGTTTACAAGTTTTTATTATTGTTCTGATGTTTTTATTTTGTATTAAATTTGGAGGTGGGTTTTAATATCATCTCCAATATCAATTTTGTTAGTGTTTTATTATATTTTGTGTTGTACAATTTAAGAGCTATAAATTTTATGTTACACTTCCCCGATTTTTCCATAGAGTTGACGAACTCTGATTACCTCGTCGAATGATTCCTTGTTCGTTTCCTTGGATTTTTGAAGATTTTAAAGAACTTGTCTTGGACTACATTCATGGCTATGCTACCAGAATTCTGAATTTCAAGACACCATTCTCTAATTTGATTCGGAGCGCTGTTTACTTTGTCATTCTGGTGCATACAATCAAGTTTTCTTGGATGTGGCTGTGATAGCTGTTCTGGTGGGCTGATGCGTTTTTCCAAAACCTTTTCTGTACGAGTTTCTGATAGTTGATGCGATGATTGGCTAGTACTTGGTGTTTCGTCAACCACCTTAACTTGTCTGGTAATGGTTTCCATACTCATATCATATTCTTGTCCTTGTTGCGCTGGAGTATCTTGTTTCTGCGAACGTAGTATTAGCGAAGTCTCTGCTAGTGTTTGTCCTTGAGGTACGGGAAGTGATGAGGTTGCCACTAATTTAGTCGAGAGTATAATCGGTTGTTCTACGCGCAACTGTGGATCTCGTTGTGGTTCTATGTCTTGTACTTGCAATTGTAATTTTACTTGATCTTGCGTATTGTAAATCCGATTAACAACTTGCAGACTTTCTTTGCGTTGCAGATCTTGCTGATATTGTACTTCATGTGCTTGGGCATGAATCCTTTCTTTTGATTGAGAATATTGAGGATGTTGCTCTGGATAAATCTTGTGTGCTTTGCATTGATGTGCTTGATTTGGAATGTGACTCGATATTTAGACTGCGGGGATCATATAATGGGTTTCTGTAACGGGATCACTTGTGAATACTCGACTACTGTGAGCCTGATGAGCGCTTCTTCTTGACCATCGCTTCGATATGTTTTAACCTGCTCTGTGCCAAGTGCTTCGAATTCATCGGTTAGTAAAATTAGTTCTTCTAAAGTCTCGAAATCTTGACGTTTGATATACTTTTGGTAGTTAGTGACCATGTTGTGATATATTCGTTCTAGTTGCGAACTTTGATCCATGCCAGCATGTCGCATCAGATCTTTAATGATAATTAAATAACCCTTAAAGCTTTCTGGTGGCCTTTGACGTCGAGATCCTATTTCATCTGCTAATTTTTCATAATATCTAGGTGGCAAAAAGAAATTTAGGAAATCGGCCTTAAAACTTGTCCATAGCTGCCAATGCTTATTGTTGTAGCGATACCACATTAGTGCTTTATCTTCGAGCAGTATAGGCATTATCTTGGAAACTAGATTTATGACGATGCCATAGTTGTCTGCAAGTTCTTCAATGTTTTCGATAAAGCCCAACGGGTTCTTACTACCATTAAATTTAACACACCATTTCTCGACTTGTTCAACTGTCTGGAGATAAGAATACTGTCCCATGGTAAAAGAAAATGACGATGTTAACTGGTATCTGTTTCCACTATCCCTGCTCGGGCGCCAATTGTAACGAACCTTTCTGGCCGAGGTGTTGCTCGCCGGATTCCAGGTCCAGTCCTACAATAAATTTATTTGATAAGAGCAGTGGAAAGTTGGCTATGGTAGGACGTACGACGTAGGTAGAGGTTTTATTACTCGAATCTAGGTTCCTCTATTTCTGTTGCTATTAACGAAATGTTGATTTCGTTATCAATAAGTAATAGAAATGTATATTTCTATTCTACGGGACTGCTAGCGAAATGTTACTTTATAAACAAGTAAATAATAGAAATGTAAACAAGTAAATAATAAAAATGTATATTTCTATTCTACGGGGCTACTGCGAAATCTTGTCTTATAAACAAATAAATAATAGAAATGTATATTTCTATTCTACGGGGCTACTGCGAAATGTTGTCTTATAAACAAGTAAATAATAGAAATGTATATTTCTATACTAGCTAAACGTTGTCTTATAAACAAGTAAATAATAGAAATGTATATTTCTATTCTACGGGGCTACTAGTGAAATGTTGATTTCTTTAGCCGCGGATTTGGTATGGGTGATAATATTCATGTGTAAATACTACCTTACTGATTAATCTATTAACGAAAATTTGATTTCGTTATGAACAAATAAGTAACAGAAATGTATATTTCTCTTACTAGTAACGAAATGTTAATTTCGTTATTAAAAGTTATTGTAATAGAAATGTGTATTTCTATTATATAAAAAAAAATTCTTGATGTTTCAGCACATATGTTTTGAAGCGACTTCTCTTTAGCTCGATACCTCGCTGAATGTCTTTCCTGTGCTTTTGCTTCGCCTTTTATATCCGCGAGGTGCGAAGCATACTGTAGTTTTGTTCTTGTAACTACAACGGTGTGTTGTTTACAAGTTTTTATTATTGTTCTGATGTTTTTATTTTGTATTAAATTTGGAGGTGGGTTTTAATACCATCTCCAATATCAATTTTGTTAGTGTTTTATTATATTTTGTGTTGTAAAATTTAAGAGCTATAAATTTTATGTTACACTTCTCCGATTTTTCCATAGAGTTGACGAACTCTGATTACCTCGTCGAATGATTCCTTGTTCGTTTCCTTGGATTTTTGAAGATTTTAAAGAACTTGTCTTGGACTACATTCATGGCTATGCTACTAGAATTCTGAATTCCAAGACACCATTCTCTAATTTGATTCGGAGCGCTGTTTACTTTGTCATTCTGGTGCATATAATCAAGTTTTCTTGGATGTGGCTGTGATAGCTGTTCTGGTGGGCTGATGCGTTTTTCCAAAACCTTTTCTGTACGAGTTTCTGATAGTTGATGCGATGATTGGCTAGTACTTGGTGTTTCGTCAACCACCTTAACTTGTCCATACTCATATCATATTCTTGTCCTTGTTGCGCTGGAGTATCTTGTTTCTGCGAACGTAGTATTAGCGAAGTCTCTGCTAGTGCTTGTTCTTGAGGTACGGGAAGTGATGAGGTTGCCACTAATTTAGTCGAGAGTATAATCGGTTGTTCTACGCGCAACTGTGGATCTCGTTGTGGTTCTATGTCTTGTACTTGCAATTGTATTTTTACTTGATCTTGCGTATTGTAAATCCGATTAACAACTTGCAGACTTTCTTTGCGTTGCAGATCTTGCTGATATTGTACTTCATGTGCTTGGGCATGAATCCTTTCTTTTGATTGAGAATATTGAGGATGTTGCTCTGGATAAATCTGACCTTGTGTGCTTTGCATTGATGTGCTTGATTTGGAATGTGACTCGATATTTAGACTGCGGGGATCATATAATGGGTTTC
>NC_051846.1:118829993-118842178 GCF_002237135.1 Teleopsis dalmanni | reverse complement strand
TTGTCTTCATAACAAATATAATTTTTGACTTGCCTTTTAATTCAGACCTTTTAATGATTGTAAATACGGTTTTAGTACTTCATTAATAAATAAAATAAAATTTCATTTATTCAACACAATTATTTTCTGAATTTTTTACATAAAAACCTGGCTAGATTTAAATTTACTTTGTAACAAAAACTCTATATGATGGTGGCTTAAATAACTTCAAAATAAGGGTATCATTAGCACTAGTGGCATGTAAAATATTGAATTTTTGCCTTAACGATATTATTTGTTTCAAAAATATTGGTACTACTCTTTGCACGAGATGCTTTTAATAATTTTTTTGTAAACTACATTGAATATTTTTTTGGTCTACAGCATGTCTTGAGTCGAGAATCACTGCTCTAATTTATGCAATGTCTGCAAACATTTTGTTGTTAAAGCCGAGATAAGTGCTTTGATTTATTGAATCCTACTTGATCTCGTTTTCTTACGAACGATGAAACTTTCTCTAAAGTTTTTAGTGGCAATGGTTAGTTGATGCTGAGTAAGTCCGAGACAAAGTCAATAATCCCCTAGATTTTTATTGTACTGTGGCATGTTACGAAATTTTTTATTTAGAAAACGCAACTTAAGAGGTTTTGAAAAAAAATTTAGGACAAAATATTTTTTATATAAATTAAAATCATCTACAACTGTAATAAAATATATAGTAATAAGACCAAAATTTTAATAACAAAAAAAAAAATAATTATGCGTTTCTGACAAAAAATTAGCAAATACAAAAAACGTAAATGTTATATTTAGTCCATCGGTTAAGAGAGTGATTACGATAAGTAAGTCACCGGTACAAATGAAAATAGACTCGGGGGCAAGTTACTCAATAGTAAGTGAAAAGTTATTTAGAGAAAAAATGTCGTATATTCCGCTAAAACCAAGTCAAATACAATTAAGAACTTGGGGAACAGAGAAAAATCTTAAACTGAGTGGAGAAGCAGAAATACCAGTCTCGGTTGGGAACGTCACAAAGAAACTAAAGTTGTTAGTAGCAGCAGGTGATGGTCCGGCTCTAATTGGTCGAAAATGGTTTAACGATTTGGGAATTACTATAACTAGCAATTTATGCAATATAGAGTCAACTATTCCAGTACAAGTGATGAACTTCAGTTCAGTTTTTGATGGAAATCTTGGAGATTACAAGGGAAATCCTGTGAAGTTACAAATGTCAGTTTCAAGTAAACCGAAATTTCTTCGATATCGACAAGTGCCTTTTGCACTAAAACTCAAGGTGGAAGCAGCATTAAAGAAGTTGGAAGATGAAGGCGTACTGCGTTCAATATCCTTTAGTGAGTGGGCAACACCGGTTGTACCTATTATTAAACCAGATGGTAGCATACGCATTTGTGAGATTATAAGTGCACAGTGAATCAAATGCTTTGCAAGGAAACGTATCCATTACCTACTAATACAGAAGTGCTAGCAGCATTAGCAAATTGTAAGTGGTTTACAAAGCTGGATTTAGATCGAGCGTATACACAGGTGAAGGTTGACCAAGAATCAGCAAGCATACTTACATTAAACACACATCGCGGACTTTTTGAAGTTACAAGATTACCGTTTGGAATTTCAACGGCACCAGGTATATTTCAACGGATGATGGAAGGAGTTCTTAAGAACATAGATGGTGTGATTATTTATTTAGACGACATTCTAATTGGCGGAACAACTTTGGAAGAGTTGTGGGATAGAACACAAACTGCTCTGAAATGTGTACAGGATGCAGGATTGAAGCTTAAAAAATCAAAATGTGTTTTCGCAGTACAAGAGATAACATTTTTGGGGTTTAAGATAAGCCGAGAAGGAGTGCGTCCAACTGACGAAAAGGTGAAGGCAATAGCTCAAGCACCAGAACCAATAAATAAACAACAGCTACAAGCTTTTCTTGGGTTAATTACATTTTATGATAGATTTTTACAATACTAAAATATGATATTTGCCTATGACATGATGGAAAACACCGGAGTAGCGCAACCACAGTTGTTATAAGTGTAAATGCTCTTAATATGTTTGGCTGTCAAGACTCAGCTATGCCATACAGTAACAAGAGTTTCATGAAGAATATTCATAAACACCATATTATACAATAATTGATTATTTTTTATATATTAAGTTTTTTTATTATGTTCTTATATCAAATACAATAGAATTATTAACTAAATTTTATTACTTAAATTATATAGAATACAACTATAAACCTTAGATAACTAATTATACATTAACTTAAATTAACTAGAACTATTAACTAAATTTAATTACATATTACTTATAACTATTTAAAATAAAATTACTTATATAAGGGTGAATAATATTATTTATTGTTAATTTTTCTAATCATTCATAAATATTATTAGACTAATATTTTTACATAAATATAAATTTTTACAATTTTTTTAATTTATTTTTAAATTTTGCATTATCTTGGCTACTTTTTAGTAGCCACTTTGAGTTCTTATATAATAGAACTTTTATTAAGAAGTCCAATAAAATTTCGCGATGGCTCCCGCACATAGGCTCCTCAAACCAATTTTCGCTTTGTTCATTTTTTTTCATTTCTTCTTTTATGCTATTTATTATAATTTTTTTAATGATATTCTCTGGTTGCTAACTTGGTGCTGGTAAGAAAAGCATATGCTGTCTCTATCAGCTGTTTTGAGCAAAACACAATTTTTTTGTTTTTGTTTATTTTCCAAATTAAAGTTTAATTGCTTAAAATAAAAAAACTTTAAATTCGCAAAACCGAATTTCACCTTTTCAAATCAGGCACCATTTTGATAAATATCTTTTGTTTATGATCAATGGATCAAGTGTTCATAACTTTAAAATTTGAAATTTAACTTTCCGGATTAAAAACAATAAAAACTTTTATTTAAAATAACGCACTCGCTTCTAAAAAACTTTCGTATACTTCTAAAATCCTACGTGACTCATCGAAAATATAGGGTTAGACACTTAGAAAGAGTACGATATCAACGCTGGAGTTCCTCAGGGTAGTGTCCTTTAGCCGCTTCTATAATTAATCTATACAGCTGACATTACACAATACCCAAACAATTTGCTGACAACGTTCGCTGACGACACTGCTATAGTCAGTATCGACCCTGACTGCACTATAGCTGCATAAAGTTTATCCAGGCATCTCGGTTTGATTGAAGAGTGGCTTGCAAAATGGAGAATCAAGGTGAATGAAACTAAATGCGTTCAAGTAATTTTTACTCTGAGGAGAGAATCATGCCCTGCAGTTAAAATTAATAATATGGTTAAAACTCAATCACATTCTATGAAATATCTGGGAATTCATATAGATAAAAGGCTCACGTGGACAAGTCATATTGAAGCCAAAAGATGTCAATTAAATCTTATATATAAGGAATTGTACAGGCTTCAAAACCGCA
Source organism: Teleopsis dalmanni (assembly GCF_002237135.1). Classification (NCBI taxonomy): domain Eukaryota; kingdom Metazoa; phylum Arthropoda; class Insecta; order Diptera; family Diopsidae; genus Teleopsis; species Teleopsis dalmanni. Next base: position 118,838,741 of record NC_051846.1, on the reverse strand, counting down.
ACTCTAAACTCAGTCTCGATAAGAAATTGCTAATTTACAAATCAATATTACAGCCAATTTGGATTTATGGTGTAGAACTATAGTGTTCAGCGTGTAACACAAATATAGAAAAAATCCAGAGAGTGCAAAATAAAATTCTCCGACAAGCTACGTGCGCCCCTTGGTATGTCAAAAACAAAAATTACACAAAGATCTAAATTTACCAACTGTTGAAGAAGTTATTCGCTAATATACACCTAAATTTCGAGAGAGACTCAAGCCGCATCCAAATCCTCATGTTCGACACTTATCTTCTGCAACTGCACTACATCGCCTTAAAAGAAAATAATTGATAAATATGAATACCCTATCTCAATAGCATACATATTAGCTTTTTAAGATTTGCAAATTTGTTATTAATTACTATTTAGAGAGATTCAATATATAAACCAATGAAAGAAAAAAAAATGAAGGTTAAATATATCTTCAAACCTTACATTATAAACTGAAACAGATTTTTAACTTCGATTAAGTACTTTTTGGAAAGTAGAAGTTCTAAAAGTTTTTAAGGAAATGCAACCACCAAACATTTGTTTACCTTTTATTTGGAAAATTGTCAAAAACAGCTTTCTCAAACTGTGAAAATGCCATAAAAAGTTTTTATTTAGGGTATGTTCAATATATTCATTTGCATTTGAAACATATTTGGAGCTCATTCTAACGTCGTTGGAACGCATTTATACAGAATGAGATCCAATGGATCTCATTTGCGCTTGAGATTTTGTATGCAAAAATGAGTCATTTGTTTCTCATTTTCGATTGATGACCAAAATGAGGCTTTTGAGGCCAGTAGGGGTATTCACTCTCTCTTGCAAACTCATTGCAAGGTGCACGAAATGCACAAATTGTACGAGAATGCAAATAACAACAACAAAATACACGCACAAAATTTCGTGCAATTGCGTGCAATCTTCCAATACTAAAACCTATAGGGGTATTCACTCTCTCTTGTAAACTCATTGCAAGTAGCACGAAATGCAAGAATGCTATATAAAAACTGCAAGACTGCGAAAACACCTCTGTTGCAGAATTGCATCATCAAAATGAGTCAGCTGTTTTTATAAAAGTATAACAATGCCGCGAACAAGTGAAATACAAAAATGTATAGATTTTTTTATTGAAAATAGTGCTTTTAATATTCTGATTGAAGGTATTAACATGTTGTTCTATTTGTTAGATGATGCAAATTACTGAGAAGTGATGGAGCAATTAAATGAAGACCTTTTGTTTACTTTAGTAAACCATCACGGAAATCACCAACCCATACCAAAATCTATTCAATGGAGATCTACCATTCTTTAAGAATTTGATGAAGGCCGTTTTCGTCAGATGCTTAGAGTAAATTGGAACAAATTTTCCTTAATACTCTCACTAATAAACACTAGCGCGGAGTTCACCAATTCCCATTCAATTCAACAATTCCCGCTCGATCATCAACTTGCTATTGTTTTACATCGTTTGGGTTTATCAGGCGAAAATGCGGCTAATCGCAAAGTCGCTACATTATTTGGTGTTGGAAATGGGGAAACAATTTATAAGATAACCCGAAGAGTCTTTCGCTCCATATTGGAACTGCAAACCAAGTTTATAATGTGGCCAGATGTAGCTGAACGACAAAATAAAGTTGAGAAAACCTATTATGAGCTTCCACATTGCATTGGATATTGACAGTACTGAAATAAAACTTGCCGAAGCACCAGTGGTTAACCATACATCCTATTTTTCAAAAAATAGAGTGTATTCAATAAAAGCACAAGTCATATGTGACTATCAGCTGAAGATTCGACATGTAGCAGTTGGTCACTTTGGAAGTGCACATGATACTCGCATGTTTCGTATAAGCACTCTCTGCATCCAAGAAAATTCTTTATTTTCCTCAGAACAATGGTTAGCAGGCGATTCTGTTTATCCATTACTTAAAACTCTTATAACTCAGTTTCGGTCAAACTCCCAACAGCTTGACTACTCCAAACGTAAAACTTTTAACTTACGCCATAGCAGATTTCGTGTAAGGATTGAACATTGTTTTGGACTTCTGAAGGAACGCTTCGGTAGTCTTAAGGAGTTAAGAATCCGTATTCAGAATGATACGAGTCATAATTTTTGTTCAAATTGGTTCCCTCTTTGTTGCATATTGCACAACATTTGATACGAAACACGTGGATTACGTACATGACAACGACGAAGAATCTGATGAGCTTATGCAGAATGAAGCTACTCAGAGAACCAATGAAGGAGCTTCGAAGCGCTTCAATAATTACGAATAATCAATAATTTACGAATACAAATATATAAAACATACATATATGTATATTGTTGTGTACCGATTCATGGTATGTTAAAGACTAACTTTATTTTAAATTTCAATTCTTAAGACTAAGTTACAATTCTATAAAAGCACAAGAGAGCGAAAGCTTCTGTATAAACTTAACACGCTCCCCCTACGTTTTTTTTTTTTTACTTACATTTAATAAATGTTATAATATATAAACATTCTTTAATTTTACTTAATACTTATACATAAATATAATATATAAATTTTCATTGATTTTACTTAATACTTATACATAGATATAATATATATATTTTCATTGATTTTACTTAATGCTTATACATAAATATAATATATAAATTTTCATTGATTTTACTTAATGCTTATACATAAATATCTTATATATATAATTCTTCTGTACGTGTGTTGACAGTGAACTCCTCCTAAACGGCTGAACCGATTTTGATGAAATTTTTTGTGTGTTTTCAAGTGGATTCAAGGAAGGTTTAGATTCACAATTTGGCCCACTGGATAATGTCTTTTTAATCAATTTTTTATTTTTTGGTGTCCATATACATTTATATTAAAAATTTAAAATTTATTCATGCTTACTTTGATTTGTTTAAAAACTTTAAAATCTCTAAAATGAATTGTAAAACTGACGTTGCATAGCTTAAGTGCATTTAAATTCCGCAGCATAATTATAGGTGAGCCAATTTTTAATCTTAAGTTATGTGGTGGTATTCCTGGTAAATCCAGCGAATTCAAAAATTCAACACACAAAAAAGAAGAATTATATATATAAAGATATAAATATCGTACAAAAAACAATGCCACGTCTTCGTGGACGAGGAGGAAATATTGGTCGACGGATTCGGAATTCACAATTACTCCAGAACCGTCGGTTAAATAGATCGGCAGAAAACAATGAAGATGTAAGAAACCAGACTACAATTACACGTGCTAATGAAAGTCAAGAGCAACGCAATGAACGCCAGGAAAATTAATTGCAAGGGGAAATAACGTTCGCCGGGTCAGCTAGTAATATATAAATTTTCATTGATTTTACTTAATGCTTATACATTAATATAATATATAAATTTTTATTTTTAAATTTTCCAATTATGTTACAATTTGTAAATATACATTTATTTTACTTTCTTCTTATTTTCAATTTTTATTCTTTTGTTTAGATTTAGATCTAGTTTCCCTCATACATATATCTTGACTACTATTTATTTTTTTAGTTTTGTTTACATTTTCATCAGATACTACATTTTCATCAATTACATTTTCATCAGATACTACATTTTCATTAATTACATTTTCATCAGATACTACATTTTCATTAATTACATTTTCATCAGATACTACATTTTCATTATTACCAATATTCAATTCATTTTTAGATTTGTTATTTAATTCTTCGATATTTTGAAAATTACAATCAGTTTTAACATTTTGTATATCTACACTATAATCCTTGTTACTTAAACCTAATGCTTGTATTTCTTTATCATATTGTGAAGGCTCAACGTTTGTACTCAGAGTGTCTATATTTGAACATGATGGACTATAACTCCAAACATCTTGAACATCTACTGAACTGTTGTGTGCGACCAGACTTTCTCCTGGCCCTGATTTTATTTGATCCAGATGTCTCTTAATGACTCTGTTGTTAGACATAATGCAACAATATAAACGTGGGCCCAGTTTGTCTTTGATTATTGCAGGAATCCACGATTTTTTATTTACGTTCGAATAGTCACGTACATATACATTTTGACCTATCTCAAATTGTTCATTTCTCTTCCCTCTATAATTTGAAACACTCTTTCTTTGTTTTTGAATAATTCTATCCCTAACAAGAGGAGGTTTTATAAGATCAAATCTGGTTCTTATTGATATTCCCAGGAAAATTTGTGCCGGGGATTCATCTGTTGTACAATGCTTAGTATTACGATAATCCATTAAAAATCGATTTAAAGCTATTTCAAAGTTTTCGTTATTTTTACCATTTAAAGTGGCATAGAGAGATTTTTTTAAACTTTTAATAAAATTTTCTGCTTGGCCATTAGTTGATGGATGACCAGGAGCAGTCAAAATGTGATTAATTTTGTTGTTATTAACAAAATTTTTAAACTCTTCGGAGACAAATTGTCTGCCATTATCACTAAGTAAAGTTTCAGCAATACCAAAACGTGAAAAAGTTTCTCTTAACTTAGTGATTACAAAATTAGATGTGATATCTTTTGTTTTGAAAACTTCGACCCATTTTGAAAAAGAGTCAATTATGACAAAAAGATGATAGTTCTTAATTGGACCCGCAAAGTCAATATGAATTCTTTGCCAGACAGTATTCGTTACCGTCCATGGAATCAGTTTACTTTTCTCCGGACTTGGCAATAGTTTTTGGCAAGGAAGACATGATTTAATTAAATTTTCTATGTCCCTATCAAGTTTTGGCCACCATACAAAGGATCTTGCTAGTGATTTGGTCTTGACTATGCCTAAGTGAGATTCATGTAGTGATTGTAAAATGGATGTCCTAAGCTTCAATGGAATTATAACTCGATACCCCCAAAGTAAGCAATCTTGGTCTACTGTTAATTCTGTATCTTTGCTTGTAAAAGCCGTAAATTTTTCATCTTTTAAAGTTTTGACTATTCCTTTTCTTACAGCATCACATACTTTAGAGAGTATTGGATCGCGTCTTGTTTCGCGAGCTATATCCTTAAAGTCAATGCTTAAAATATTTTCACTTTGAATATAATTTATGAATGAGCTTCCCTCATCCTGATCGCGATGTATTGCTTGAGGTATGCGTGATAAATTATCCGCATCATTAGTGTGTCCCTTGACATACTCAATTTTATAATTAAAACCAGATAGTATGAATGCCCATCTTTACATGCGTGCAGCTGCCATAATTGGTAAACCTTTATTTTCACCAAAAATTGATATTAAAGGTTTGTGGTCAGTTTTTAAAATAAAATTGTTTCCAATCAAATATTGTTTGAGTTTACTTACACAAAATATTATGGCTAATGCTTCTTTTTCTAGTGTGCTATAATTTTGTTCAGCTTTAGATAAAGCTCTAGACACAAATGCAATTGGTTTTATTTTATCTTCAGAAAACTTATGCGATAATATGCCAGCTACAGCTTTATTAGAAGCATCTGTTGTAAGGACAATTGGCAATTTAGGATTAAAGTGTACTAACACTTTATCCGAAGTTATATCCTTTTTTATCATTTCATACGTTTTATCACATTGTTCAGACCAAACAAATTCTACATTTTTTTTAGTAAATGATACCAAGGAATCATTTTATCAGCAAATTTGTCAATAAATTTCGAATAATAATTTACCATACCGATTAGTGCTCTTAACTCAGACACATTTTTGGGAATTGGTGCTTTCAAAATAGATTCCGTTCTTTCTTTATTTTTAGTAAGTCCATATTTGTCAATTGTGAAACCCAGGTACGAAATTTTAGTTTTAAAAAATTCACATTTGGACAAATTTAATTTAAGACCAGCAGTTTGTAATTTACAGAGAACTGCTTTAAGGTTATGAATATGTTCTGAAGTGTTTCTCCCAGAAACAGTGATATCGTCTTGATATACAACTACAAAGGGAATATTACACAAAAGATTTTCCATGGTCTTTTGAAAAATAGCTGCTGCTGTTTTAATACCAAAAGGTAAATGTTTCATTTTTAGAGTACCAATATGTGTTGACCACGTACATAAGAGCTGAGATTTATCATCAAGTACAAGTTGATTGTACGCATTTAACAAATCAAGTTTCGAAAACAGTTCACCCCCTTGAAGTGATGCAAAAATTTCATCAATGCGGGGTAACGGGTATTTAAAATCTGATAGATGTTTATTGATCGTGACTTTATAATCGCCACATATTCTAATATCACCATTCGGTTTTAAGATGGGAACTAAAGGTGTACCCCATTCTGCATTATTTATTGGTTCTAAAATATCTTTAGCAATTAACTCTCTTAAATTACTTTCAATTTTACTTTTCCATGCTAATGGGACTGGTCGTGGTTTAAAAAAAACTGGTTTGAAATCTTTTTCCATTGGTAAAGAAATTCTGGCTAGTTTATATGTACCTATATCACCATCAAAAATCTCAATAAATTCATTTTTAATTTGTTCAATAAAAATAGCATATTGACTAGAACAATTAATAGAATTTACTTGAATAAGTTCAAACCCAAAGGCTCTTAAAAAATTCCTGCCTAACAAAGGAGAACTATTATTGTTAGTAACTACTAACTTAATTTTCTTATTTATACCATTATACTCAATATTTTCGAAATATTCACCTAGTACTTTAATATGATTACCATTGTAATCAACATACGGATCAATACAATTTTTAAGACTTACTGTTTTGTTGCACCTGTTTAATATATATTTGGGTATTAAACTACATGGAGCACCTGAGTCGCAGACAACATCCATCGAAATTCCATTAAAATTAATCGTCACCGAGTACAATTCTGTTGAATCCTCACCTTTCTGATTAATGCTGTAAATACAAAACCTATTATCAATATGATCTTTAACTTTTATACTAGATACTTTATTTACAACTTTAGTATTTTTTTTACAAATCGAAGATAGATGTCCAATTCTTCCACACTGATGACATTTACATGACTTATAATAGCATTCATTCGAAACATGGTTTCGCCAACCACAATGTGCACACGGTTGAAAAGTTTTAGTTGATTTATTGTTTTGCACTTTGTTAGGAATATTCTTGTTAGGGATATTTTTGTAACTCCCATTTGTTTTGTTGTACTTAGGTTTTACATCATTATTATTATTTATGTAATTAACATTTTCTCCATAACTTTTTTGCTCACTGAGCCTAAGCTCTATAATAAGTGCTTTTCTGAGTGCCTGTTCAATTGTGAGATTCTCATCTTCCTCACATAGTCTTTCAAAAATTTTGTTTTTTATGCCCATGATGAACCGATCCAGAATAAAAGCTGATAAGTTCTCTCCAAACTTACATGTTAACGCTAACTTTTTTACTCTTGCATACCACTCTGATACCGTTTCTATTTCTGACTGCACTGCACTATGAAAGATTTTACGTTCTCTAAAAATTATAGTTGGTGGTGTATATTGTGTTTTTAAGATTGCACACAACTCTTTATATGTTTTCGATATAGGTGATGCTGGACTGCATAAGTTATGTAATAGTTCATCTGAAGCTGATCCGATATTTTTTAATAAAGAAGCTTTTTTTATGTTCTCATTCGTACAATTAATTTCGGCAAAATAAATTTCCAATCTCTTATTCCACAAAGTCCATTGCTCTTTTTGAGGCGAAAATTCAGCAATACAGTTTTGCTGGAATATATTTGGCGCGCTAGCGGTTTGTGCTAGTTCCGTTTGCTGCAACATCTTTTATTTATTTTAAATATGTTAAAATGAAGTATATAGTTTTTATATATATGTTTTTATATATTTTAATAAATATATATATATTATTATTATAATTTTTTTTATTTACTGTTTTCACTTTTACTGTTGGGCGTCTTTATTGAATTTTGCATGTTCTTAATTTATTTTATTTATGTATTAACATAATAATTTATATTTACTGAATTTATTTAAAAAAAAATGTTAATAATTTGTACACTTTTTTTTTTTTCTTTTAAATTTTATGCAAACATGAATTTTGCACGTTTTTAATTGATTTTTGTTTATGTATTAACATAACAATTTATATTTACTGAATTTATTTAAAAAAAATGTTAATAATTTGTACACTTTTTTTTTTTTTCTTTTAAATTTTATGCAAACATGAATTTTGCACGTTTTTAATTGATTTTTGTTTATGTATTAACATAACAATTTATATTTACTGAATTTATTTAAAAAAAAAAAATGTTAATAATTTGTACACTTTTTTTTTTTTCTTTTAAATTTTATGCAAACATGAATTTTGCACGTTTTTAATTGATTTTTGTTTATGTATTAAATAATAATTTATATTTACTGAATTTATTTAAAAAAAAATGTTAATAATTTGTACACTTTTTTTTTTTTCTTTTAAATTTTATGCAAACATGAATTTTGCACGTTTTTAATTGATTTTTGTTTATGTATTAACATAACAATTTATATTTACTGAATTTATTTAAAAAAAAAAATGTTAATAATTTGTACACTTTTTTTTTTTATACTTGCTTCAACATCTTCAATTTTAATTCCTCTTTTTATTCATTTTACTTATTTTTTTTTTTATCTATTTATTCCTCGTCGCCAATTATGTTGTGTACCGATTCATGGTATGTTAAAGACTAACTTTTTTTTAAATTTCAATTCTTAAGACTATGTTACAATTCTATAAAAGCACAAGAGAGCGAAAGCTTCTGTATAAACTTAACATTTATA